>NW_013665621.1:1998416-2011899 GCF_000517525.1 Limulus polyphemus
ATTTAATAATTATTAAATTAACAATTATTATCTATTGGAATAATTATGTATTATTACTTCACTAATTTACTAAAGGAAATTAAACTGTTAGTTGATAATTTTTAACGCTTTGTTCAACACATGGAGCCAACCTTTTAAATGTGCGTACACGGACCTAGAACTTCAGTCATTGTTGTTTTTGTGCACTCTGTACACAGCGGGGAATCGAACCTCCACCCCCCCTCCTTGTTTGAGAGTTCTAAGTCCTTAAACTTAATGCTGACTCACCAAAGGAAACTTCAGTCAACGCAAATTTCAACTAACCTTCTTCAAAAACTGTACAATTTTTCGTGTGGACATAGAACAAGTTCACTTTAATTAATCCTGAAATCTGTCTACTATGTTGCTTTTCATAGTGCATTACATTATTGTTTTTTATTTGTAATTTACATGATAAACCATACTGTAGCTTATTGTCAGCTAAATAAGAGTCTGGTAATTCCATCACAAGTTAGAGTTAAACTTATTTTTCAAGAAAACTGTTCAACCCTGTACTCTGCCACAATCACTGCTATCCAAAGGTTAAAGAACGTATGGTTAATTATCAACATGCTGTTCGGTTCTTAACTTCTGTTAAACAGCAGCTTTATGTTAAAAACCTTTGATCCTGATACAACTAATATTAGGTATAATGAAATCAAACCTATCATAAGTTCACTGCATCACAGTTTAAATTAATTTGTATGATTATCGTAAACCAGATGGTTAGCGTTATATCACGATATGAAAAAAATATAATTATCGACAGAACGCTAATTTTGATCTTATTTTTTTTAATCATGCAAGATTAACATATCCATACACATGTGTTGCTCTTCGAAAGCTAAGGAAAAAATCATTAGTGCTCAACACACAGTTTGCTCTTTATCTTTTGGATTCAGCGACAGAACAGTGCATTAAATGTGAAATATAAAATGTTGAAAGTATAAAACTGGTTTTGAGCACTTCAACAACAAAATTGATAACACACGCCAATTGTAAAGTAAGGTTGAACTTTATTAATTCATAGACTGGACAATGTTATTAAGAAATAAACTGTCACCTGCTTTTAAGAGCAAAGCTGTACAATGGGATATTTACACTGTGCCCACTATAGGAATCAAATATGAAATTGTAGCATTATAAGCCCTTAAGATTATTATTTAGCCATTTTGCGTAAAAGATGTTGGAGCTTAAGAAACTAACTTGAACTAAATTAGTTAATATCTGCATTTCACACTTAACTAAATTATGTACTTCATGTCGTATTTTTTTTATTTGTTTCTGCTGCTCAAAATTTCGAAGAGTGCTGTCCTTTAACTCATTATGTGTGTTCAGGTTTCTGTTATTCAAAGTTGTTGTTGTAGGGTTTTTCACCGCAAAGCTATACAATTTGCAAGTTGTGGTCTGTCCACTGCGGAGAATCAAACCGAGGACTTAAATATTGTAAATCCGGGAACTTTTATTCCAAATTAAATGAGTGTTATTTGGATATCCCCAACGGTTTATTTTTGCGAGAGGAAATATTTAACCCGTTCAGATCAAATGTTCAAGCTCTTAGAATAACGGTTTAAAGGCTTATATTGTGTGTATTTTGTATGAACTATACAGTTTTAAAAGCTTTTCTTTATACACCTCATTACGTTTTTTTCCAGAATATCAATTATTATCGAATCAGTAAAAATCCAAGCTGTTATCTTTACCAGAAAAATAAAACCAATGTGTACTACAATAAGTAAACATAAACCCATCAACAGTTAATTTGTTTAAATAATAAAAAAAAAACAGTAGCTAAAGCTCTCTAACTAACTTATAAAGCAGATACGTTCAAACAACCCATCTTCTAGAAGTAAAAACAGCCTTAGCCAGGCCCGCATTAAAGTATAGTGCCGCCCTAGGCAGATATTGTTTGCCACCCCCACTCCACATAATCGTTTCAGAAATAAAACCTATATTCGATGACGAGGAACCCACTTTGAGACTAATAATGCTTAGAGATGGCTTGAATGGGTAATGAAGATAAACTTATATTTAAGCTTTTTCTTCATTACCATTTAAGCTGTCTCCAAGCGTAAAGCCTATATATATTATTAGTTACGTCATTAATCACGTGATCAGTCACATGATTGTTCAGCGCTCTCGATTGGTTTCTGGATCTGGTTCGGCGCCTCCACATTACAAAATTAAATAAAAACATTATTCATTAACTTTGTGTTTGTTTCTGCTTCATCAGGATTTAGGTCCTTGTTTGGACCTGGGAGGGTCAGATGCAATTTAGACCTGTTCCTTCCGCTTCGTGGGTATTGTTTCTCCCTCGGCTTATGTATAAATTTTTGTTGCCGCTTTCGTTCGATGTTTCGTAAATTTGCCGACCGAGGCAGCTATGTACTCTGCCTGTGTGTAAATGTGTCCCGGCCTTAGCTGTCTTTTTTGTTGATAGGTGGAAGTAATTACTATGTACAATAAGTATATCACACCATCACTTGACCGGGCGTGCTCCAGGGTTTAGTTTCCTGTACTGTGAACCTGAAGGTCACTGATAGCGGCCCGTTGCAGATAAAAATGTGCTTCATACTTTGGGGTCGTGGGTCGATAAACAGCAATGGTCAGATTCCACTCTTTTGGTCAGCCAATAGCAGTCCTATAGTTGGCGATGGGTGCAGATAACTAGCTGCCTTCCCTCCAGTCTAGGCCCGGCATGGCGCTCGACTCGCAATATGTGGGTCGCGAGTTCGAATCCCACCAGCGAAGATGCTCGCCCTTTCAGCCGTGGGGGCGTTATAATGTGACGGTCAATCCCACTATTCGTTGGTAAAAGAGTAGCTCAAGAGTTGGCGGTGGATGGTGATGACTAGCTGCCTTCTCTCTAGCCTTACAGTGCTAAATTAGGGACGGCTAGCGCAGATAGCCCTCGTGTTGCTTTGCGCGAAATTCATAACAAACAATCAAACCCCCTAGTCTATCAGTTAACAATTATGGGTGGCTATATATGTAGATGGATAGGCTTAGGATTGTTTTGCGCAAATATTCTGAAAAAATCGTCACAATTAAGGATGGTTGCTAAAGATTTATTAGTATCGATACAAAAATTACAAAAGCTGCAATTTGGAACTGACATAAAACAAGTTACGTGTTGAACATAAATTTTATAATGAAATTCTTCGTGACTCAACAATATTCATTTATTAAGGAGTTGAAATTACAATTACAAAATTGTCATTGAAGTAATTATGCAAAGTTTGAAGACGGCTTGAATGGGTAATGAAGAAAACTATTACAAGTTTAACCAACTAACATATGTACAAACATTTCTACAAGGTTTTGTCATCATCAGGTACAAATCTTTATCGAAACGTTGTACATTTGTTACCTTGTTAAACTTGTAATAGTTTTCTTTATAACCCATTCAAGCCGTCTACAAACTTTATTGTCTGAAAGTGGCTTTCCTTGTCATCAAAGCTGAAGTAAACACGTGTATTTATATACCAAATATGATAAGCAAAAATTATGTTATAGAAGCAAGCATGTGTTGTTTTTTAATACTTTATAGTTAAACAGAAGTAATATTACATTATAGCAACTTCATCTTCGAGTAAAAACAGTTTATTTGCGCGAATTTCTTATTAAAATTTACTATTGAGTTACTCTGTAGTGCATGTAGTGAAAACTCATTGAATAATCTTTGTGTGTTACATTTAATTAAACAAATAAGGAAAAAATAAAGCAAAAGTAAAGCTACATTTCTGTAAACATTTCTATAAGTATTAAAAACGACAGTGATGATCACGGTGGAGGTAAAGTTAGCCCATTGTAACAACGATATGGACACCCTTCGCCGGCACTACAGCAAATCTTTGGACATGGACAATCACTGTTACTGGAACATTGGTTATGTTCTGTCGTTTGTCCTATCAAATCAGAGCAGATCATCTGTATTCCAAATGGACAAAATAGTTCTGTAAATAAAGAAAAAATATTAGTAATGTTAATTTATATTTATTGTTGTTGTTTTCTAAGTCAAATCCAATATTTACTTATAGAATTAGATACGGCATTATAAATTTAAAAAATACATATATATTTTGTTTGAACAAGTGGCGCTACTAATAAAGAACTGTTTCAAAAGAGTGTAAATTATGTAAATATAGGAATTTGGGTAGTATATATAATTGCCTTGCAAGATTGTTAAGTATAAAGTTACACAATTAGCAATCTGTGCTCTGTACATCTAGAGTATCGAATTCGGTTTTTGGCGTTATGAGCCCTCAGACTTACTGCTGAGGCACCAGAGGACTGTCTTGCAAAAATCTCACCATCGGATTTTTAGACTTTTGCTTAGGTAATAGTGCTAAGAAATCGAAATGAATAAAGGACTAAAAATATAGGTTTGCTTGTTTTAGCGCAAACCTACACAATAAACTAGCTGCGTTTTGTCCAAAACAGGTAATCGAACCTCGGTTTTTAGATTTGTAAATCTATAAACTTATCGCTCACACACTGGGGGTAGTCATGAAAAGATATAGTACTACATTGTATGTATATATATATATATATTGGATTAGGAAATTTATTAATCATTTAAAACTGTCAAAAGCCTTTTTTACTTTCCTTAAAAAATAACAGATTAGCTCGTGTGTGGTAATTAATAATAAACATTTCTGAGCATAAATGATTTAACCATGTGCTCAGACTCTGAAAACTTTGTTTGTTACTCTTGTTAACAACTTTATATAATATGAAATAATAGCCATATTTAATTCGGAATTAATTGACAACAAAAGACTCCACAATTTCTATCAAATGTATATTTTTATTGTTACTCAGTAAATAATTTTACTTTAAAAACTTATTGTGTTGAGCTATGTTAACACGACACTCTCGAGTGTAGTAACAGTATAAAAATGTCATAGGATAATAATAGATAAAAACTAAAGTAAAATACGGTCACCTATTCATTAATTAGAAAGGGAAAATATATAATGGCGCTGAACACATATATAGCGAACTTTAAAATTAACAAACTTACTATTTCTTTCCTTACAAATGTTAGTTGGGCAAAATGGAGAGTGGCATTTCCTGTATTCTTCGGCACAAAGAAAACTTGCTAGGGACAATAACAACATTAAGCGCATAGATTTGAACACGAGAATCATTATTCTGGTATTGAAAGTTGGTTCTCTGACGCTCTGTGCTGTATTAGTCACGTGACTACTTTGTATCTAAGTCGATTCTTAAATTCTGCTAGACAGGAATGTTTGGTCTTTCTTTTATAGCTATACTACGTCAGCCTTCATTATACCACACTCTGACGTAGGACAGGATCTGTCCTGGTTGTTATCACAACTTCCTTTCCATCTGGATTCATGAAGTTTTTTTTTTTTTTGCCGAAAATGTTTTAACAAACAAACCTTTGAGTTATCATTTGCCTAGATTTATGATAAATAATGGATCTTGCCCAAATGTCTAACTCATACTGAATTACCGATTTTCCCTTTTGTTACAGTTAGTTCTTTGGCCGACTCTTTGTTATTGTTGTTGTTTTTTTGAAACAAATTCTGGTTGCTATAGCAGAAACAAAAGGTTTTGACCTAACGCTAAACACACTGCACTTTTGAGTTATATATTTAAATCATAATGCGTTATCACAGAATCCTACATTATCTTGTCAGTGATAATTTTCATTGAACGCTATTGTGATACATGAGTCTAGTTAGGTGAGTTCAACTAATGTTTATTGGCAGCTGTGTCATGTGATCGTGACCTGAGGTGATGATTCAAGCAAGTTCACGACTACTTACATCCTGTTTACTAGTATGTTATCTAAATGACAACGCATTCTTTAATTTCATCGAAATAGTTGCCAGTTAATCCAGTCCAACGCGCATGCATGAATAATTTTGAGATATATTCCTGAACATTTGAATAAAGATAAATATTTTATTTCTTGCTAATGTAAGATAACACATGGCAGTTTTCAACACGTAACACTTATATCTCGGCTGTAACACTTGTTACCAGCATATAGAATAACAACACTATTTAAATTTTATAGGATAGATTCCGAGATACATCCTAATTTAAAAAAAAAAAAAAATCAGAAAGCAAAGCTCGGCCCGGCATGGACAGGTAGTTAAGGCGCTTGACTCGCAATCTGAGGGTCGCGGGTTCGAATCCCCGTCACACCGAACATGCTTGCCCTTTCAGCCGTGGGAGCGTTATAATGTGACGGTCAATCCCACTATTCGTTGGTAAAAGAGTCGCCCAATAGTTGACGGTGGGTGGTGATGACTAGCTGCCTTCCCTAGAGTCTTACACTGCTAAATTAGGGACGGCTAGCGGAGATAGCCCTCGTGTCGCTTTGCGCGAAATCCAAAAAACAAACAAAGAAAGCAAAGCTCAATTCTATTGAAATGTCCTGGGAATTCACCGCTATCGAATCCAATTCAACTTATGTCGAAATTTCTAACTAGCTTTTCAAGGAAAACGTGTGTTGTTGTTTCTTGGAAACAAAGTAACAATGAAAACACCTTTCAACGAGATAAACTGGTTGTTATTAAATGAAAGCAGTTGTATCGTTATCCACATTAAAATGTTTTAAATAAACTCAAGATTCTTACAATCATAAGAAAATTGTACAGCAACAAAAAATTAAATCAGGGCTAGTATCTTTCAAACATTAATCGAACTATGCTCAGAAGATTTTGAAAATATTTTCCTAAAATTGATAATTTAGAAATTACTCAAATTCGTAGACTTCTCGTAACCTATTTCTGAGATACATATGTTATTTAACGATGGGGACTAAATTTGGTTTTCTAAAACAAAATAAATAACAGCATAGTTTATAAATGTTTGATAAAAAAAACAATAAATTAGGCAGATGCTTACATAAAATTCTGCAAGATTTCTCGACATTCGCTAAGGGCCCGGCATGGCCAGGTGGTTAGATTGCTCGACTCGCAATTTGCGGGTCGCGGGTTCGAATCCTTCTTACACCAAACATGCTCGCCCTTTCAGCCATGGGGGCGTTATAATGCGACGGTCAATCCCACAGTTCGTTGTTAAAAGAGTAGCCCAAGAGTTGGCGGTGGGTGGTGATGACTAGCTACCTTCCCTCTAGTCTTACACTGCTAAATTAGGGACGGCTAGCGCAGATAGCCCTCGTGTAGCTTTGCGCGAAATCCATAACAAACAAACATTCGCTAAGGCAGTTCACCTCCCCTGTGGACATAGAATAATGGCTTCACAAGACGTCAAAAGAAACAAGTATTTCGATTAGAGCTCTGCAGTCGGTAATATTTTTGTTTAAAGAGGGGTCATCGCACTTTATCTTAACGATCTGTCTGCTAATTCAGCAGCATGTAGTTGCAGTTGTATGTTGTGGCGCCACAGGCGACATGTTTAGCTCATATTCATATGATTTATGACGAATCCCCGATCACTTTACAGTTCAATACCACCAGGTAGACGTATGGATATATATATAAAAAAAAATATCTTTGAACTAGTAATAGTATCTCCAATAAAAACAAATCTTTATTATTCCACTATTGGATCACTCTGTATTTTATTCCCCCATGTTAGGTTTGTTTGTTTCGCGGGAAAGTATTTCCTATTTTCAGAACTCATAGTAATTTGGAAGTTCTCATTGGGGTGGGGTGAACAATTAATTTAGTTAAATGCAAAGTTTTGGTCACATTTCACAGACTTGTGTAACACAAAGTTCTTACTGTTTTCTTTCTACATTTGTTCCAAGTCAACTACTTAAAAGAAGAAGAAAAATCATAGTGGGTTGTCGAAATAGGTTGTCATGTTATGATTAATACCAATATAACAACGAATATAAATTACTAAATGCATATATATATATTTATGACAATGTAAGAAAATAAGTGTAAATGCATACGCAAAACATTATAGTAAAGGTGGTGTACTTATAGTAAAAAACATCTTACTTGATAATATAAAACATTTAAGACATTATAGTGATTTATTTTCGCAATAGCTCATGTTAAGAAAAACACTCTAAAAGGTAGCATAAATGTATATCTTCTGATATTTTTCGAGACTGTTCGTGTTGCCACAAATCATAATACATATAACTTATTTATTTATTTACTTGATAAAACGTTAAACCTGTGTATGTTTTGTTTTTTCCCAATTCTACTTAATTTTCATATCATGTATTATTATTATTCAACAACATTAGTAAATTTTGATCATTCCAAGTAAGTTATTAAAGTAAACTTTGTTTGTTTGTTTTTGAATTTATGCACAAAGCTACACAATGGGCTATCTGTGCTCTGCTCACCACGGGTATCGAAACCCGGTTTCTAGCGTCGTAAATCCGTAGACATACCGCTGGGCCACTGGGGGGCAGTAAACTTTGTAACTTCTAAAGCGACCCGGCATGGCAGGTGGTTAGGGAACTCAACCGCAATCTGCAGGTCGCGAGTTCGAATCCTCGTCCCACCAAACATGTTCGCCCTTTCAGCCGTGGGGGTGTTATAAAATGACGGTCAATCCCACTATTCGTTGGTAAAAGAGTAGCCCAAGAGTTGGCGGTGAGTGGTGATGACTAGCTGCCTTCCCTCTAGTCTTACACTGCTAAATTAGGGAAGGCTAGCGCAGATAGCCCTCGTGTAGCTTAGCGCGAAATTCAAAACAAATAAGCAAACAAACTTCTAAAGCGCAATGTTTTCTTTTACAGCTGATTCAAACACCCATTTGACGAACTTGGCGGCGTTTTTCAGAAATAGTTGTTATGTTTAAAATCATATTATCTTCAATATTTTTAGAAATTCATCATGCACACTTACTTTCAAACACTTCGTGTTTTTTGGGTATATGTTAATGCGATATGCCAGTATTGATTATTTATTGCGAGAAGCCAAAAATAAACATTAGATGAGATTGACGGCCCATAAATAACACTGCTGTAACTTTGGCAAGTAACCTAGACGTTACTGAAGTTGTTCGTGTGGCAGTTGGAGTATAAACTACTAGAGTACCGTGTGTATATGTGGCAATATAGGTATGTTAACAAACACTTGCGTGTTGAAAACATTACACAGAGCCCTTCACAGATGTTTTAAATAAACTAAAGGAAATGAAGCAATCACACGCTAAGAATGGTAACGAATAATAAGAAAATGAGGAAACAGAAAGAAAGCATGGGAGTTTGGAGATAAATGATTGTGATCTAGATGTTAGGAATTGATAAATATGAGGTTACCTGAATAACCTGGAAAGGACTATTGGGAGTTACAGGTTAACTGTTTTTTTCATCAAAGCTCAGAGAGTGTTTCAATTTCGACGTTACAATATTGTGCAGGTATATGGATTTTTCATGGAAGTGGTAATAGTAACAAAGAACACAGAGTTTTACCTGTAGTTTCTCTTAAGTATAGTACAAATATGATTTAAGTGATCAAGTTGAAATATTAATGAGTGGGTGAAACTGACATGAAATTTACAAATAATAGCTTAGATGCTGTACCAAGTGTTTTGTTTGGTTGTGATAGGAATATTTTCAGTCATAAGCAAATAGTTTTATTGAATATTTTCTTAACGTTGTTATATTATAAAATACAGCTTTGAAACATGAAAATGCTAACTGTAAGTGTAATACAAGGAGGCAAAAGATATTACCCACACAATAAAACCTTGTAATACTTTACCATAACTGTTACACAATTTGTAAGTGGAAGAAAGTTCCTAATGAAAGTATTGACAAAGGCTAACAGTCAAAGGTTGGATTTGATGCACCTAACCTGAGTCAGCTCGACTGTATAGGACTCTAGCACATTCATGTCTGTCTACGTGACAACCAAGTGGTGAATTAGAGATGAGACTGGGTCCTAGGGTATGGTGTGTGTGTGTTCTAGTTGTCCCGCAGGGGTAACAGGGAGCAACCTGGCTACAGTTAACTGGACAAATGCAAACCCAATTAAACTAAGATCAAGAGTCCTCGACTTCTTTGGAGACATGTTCTAAAAGCGATAATGGGCATGAGTACATGTTAAACCTGTAATTATGTTGTTCGACTATTATCTAGTTCATAATTTAACTGATCATTGCAACTTTCTTTTAACCTGTCCACTTGACTGAACTTTTGACTAATTAGAACTTGGTATTGGTCAACGTTTTCATTTGAATTTAAACTTTTAGTATTTAAGGTCAAGTTACAGCTAATCTCTCTTTTTCAACTAGCCAGTGTTCTAGACCTGATATAGTGTTCCAGTGAATCCTGTTCTACCAAAAAATGGACCCATCAAGCTTCTGGAGAATGCGCAGAACTTCTTCCTGAGCAAAGAGACTGGTGAAGTCACAGGAGCTGGAACATCCAGACAACATCAGATGTATTCCAACCTTCGAAGGAGAACAATTACATCCGAAAGCTGATGAATAGCTACCCAGCACTGGATACATCCTGAGGGGACAATCAGGTCCCTAGAAGGTGAAGGCGGGCAGCCTCCAAGACGATTTCAGACTGGAAAGCTATGATGATGATGGCAACCCAAATGAGCCAGCAATTTAGTGGATTATCTACAGTAACCACGAAGGTAGCCTTCACATCGAGGACTAAAACATAAACCACTGGCCATGCAGGTATGACCTATACAGTCATAATGAGTGAAGGGTCGTCATAAAGAGGTGTCATAATCCTTCCCAGAGAATCATGAGTGTATAACTCCTGTATGAACCTTCGAAAATGATAATATACTGCCAAAAACTCAAAAAAATTCCAGAACTGAAAAGGCAGTATCAGAAAATGGCCACCAAAATGGAGAGAAATATAGGTTCTGTACTGAGGCATAAAGTAATCCCTCGACATGGACGAGGATGAGGTGTAGCACCTACAGATAAGGTTTACTGACACCGTAAAAGTCCAAGATTATTGCCATTGGCCAATTGCAAGACTTCAACAGCCCTAAAAAATCTACTGGTGGGGTTGAAGTGAGTGATAGTGATGTCTTAGGTGGTCTCTGGAGTAAGAGTATATTATGTACTATAGATTTAGAATGTAGTGAATCATTTGTCTCTTTTGGTATTTTATTTTCAATTTCAAGTGCTCTCTGCCTTTTACACTCATGAGAGGTTTAGGAGTTTTTGGTTTGTATATATCATATCTTAGGTTTTTATGCTATTTTCGCAAGGATCTGTTCTGGCTCCGTTACGTATGTGAACATGTATGAAAGAGCAGTGGTTTAGAACTCTTTTTTGTATATATTTCTTCTCTTTAATCTTATGTATAGTGTGTCTATGTTTAATGCACCACTACTCGAGTGCAAGAGTGGGAAATGGTTAGTTTTCTACTTATTATTGTTATATCCACTGTAATTGTGAGTTCATATACTGTATGTTAAGGGCATTACTTTTAGAGTATTTTGACTTTGTTGTTTTGTTTTAGAAGGCGTTAAAATGATTTTAAATCACACTTTAGAGAGTTTCTTTAGTTTTTGCCATATAGTATAATGCTTTTTTATTGTTGTTGTGTAAGTCTTAAACTGCCCCTGTCGCGAGGAGGTAGGTAAGCATTATTAAAAAAAATGAAAATGCATCATTGTTATATTCATTGTTGTATTCTGTTTTTCTTGCGTTTTATTCCAGTTTAACTATTAGTATTTATCGTTAATAAATACTAATGAAACAAAACATCTGTCAACATATTCGAAGTTTTCTGGAAAGCTGCGTTCTGAGAAATTTGAGTTCATGAAATGTACTTTGGAATCTCAAAGGAATCTCTTCACGAGAATGTTTGCTGAAACTTTGTCCAGTTTCTTTACTTCACATATACTAGGAAAACTCAGTTAAGTTATCAAGTACACAACTCTCTTCTTATTTCTTGATGAAATATGTTGTTATTTGTTGGTTTGTCAGACTTATAGTTGTCGGGAAATCGGTTTTTATCTGAAAATATCACACCAACAAAAAAAAACAGAAATAATAATAAATGAAGCCTTTCAACCTACTAACCAGTGTTACAAATGTTTGAGTAGTATTACATTTTGTCTTTATGATAAAATGAAAATTTGAAAACTTACTTTTTTATAACTTTTTTAGTATTTTAAGTCTTTAGTGCTTTCTAACTAAGTTCGTAAGATTAAAAAGTCTGTAATCTATTATGGCGTTTCTAACTATTAACGCTATTCCCAATTACAGACTCACAGATTCACCAAAGAAAGTTTTCAAGTGATTGGTATTTAGTTTTCAAAGTTTTTAGTTTGTTTGTTTTGAAGTTAAGCACAAAGCTACCCAATGGGCTATCTGTGCTCTGCCCACCACGAGTATCGAAACCCGGTTTTTAGCGTTGTAAGTTCGCAGACATACCTCTGTGCCACTGGGGGGGAGGCAAGTTTTTTTTAGATAGGTAAATAAGAGCAATAACTTTTGGTTAGTTAAATGAGAAGTCACAATTTTCCTTAATATTAGCAATTATTGCGAATCTTCATCTGACAGAGAAGAAAAGTTAATAGTCATCATTTTCCCTTTTAATTCTCTTGACTCCAACAAATTGTGGATGTAATAAACATATAAAAAATGTAGACAGTATATCATGACAAAATAAATCAGATTTAGATGATTGATTTTTTTACAATGTCTTTAACTTACCAACTATCATAAAATTCTTATTAGACACTTGTGTAAAATCATAGCTAAAATAAAATCAAAGCCCCAACCTTTTTAGTTTTAAACAATGAAATTGTTTTAAATAAATTATTTTGATTGCGTGAAACTATAAAAAGTTGAGGTTCTAATTTTATTTTATTTTAAACTGATCTGCCAGCTTAAATAAAATAGTTTTATTGTGCAAAACTCAAAAAGGTATTTTAATTTCATTTTACTTAATAACTATTAATTCGAATTGAATTTACATCTTGGACGGCACCTTATATGCACATGATCTAAACAGCCAGGTAGGAGACTCCTAGGATTCATTTACAGCCGTCCCAATTTGAAGCTACTGACCAGAGAGAAGACAGACTATCAGCAGCACCTGCTGCCACGAGCGCTTTATCCAGCTCTTTTAACCGAATAGCAGTGGAATAGACTGTTACTTCTATAATGTGCTCACAACTGAAAGTTCGACACGTGTTCAGCGGCATTATCTCAAACCCAAGGTCCCTCAATCCGCAACCCGACGCGCTAACCTCTAGGCCACGCATGCTTCACGATTAATAATTAATTACTCATGATTCTTGCAGTTATCAACACGTTAGGGTTGGAGCTAATACGCAGTACTGCAGTAACTGAAATTGTTTATGCAACAGGAAAACCGAAAGTGTAAAATATTTGTTTAGTGCTAATGTACATCATTGATAATGGCTGGAGACGGCTTGAATGGGTAATGAAGAAAAACTTTAATATAAGTTTAACATAACAGCAAATGTACAACGTTTTGACAAGGTTTTGTACATCATCATTAGTATAATCCTCCCCCTCAAAAAAAGACGTGCATCCT
>NW_013665621.1:2011960-2013550 GCF_000517525.1 Limulus polyphemus
AGGATGCACGTCTTTTTTTGAGGGGGAGGATTATACTAATGATGATGTACAAAACCTTGTCAAAACGTTGTACATTTGCTGTTATGTTAAACTTATATTAAAGTTTTTCTTCATTACCCATTCAAGCCGTCTCCACCCATTATTAATCTCAAAGTGGATTCCTCGTCATCGAATTTGAGTGCATCATTGATGTTATTTTTTAATAAAACATATACTTCTTTTTGCAAAAATATTACAGTTTACATAAAACTTAATTTAGCCCTATTATAAGTTGGAACCATTAAATTAGACAAACAGTCTCTGTCTGCGTTAAAAACAGAAACTTTCTGTATAAAATACAATATAAAACCAAACTCACGATTTATAATGTTAGCCAATGAATATCTTAGAAATAATTTCCAGCCTGCTGAAAACAACAATAGGTCAAATGTAGTGCCCTCTAGTGATCATAAATGAAACTTTTTAACTGTAATACTTTAATATAAAGATGTGGACATCAAAACACCATAACAGATCAATTCACTTAGAAATTGTAATTTCCTACTGCGACACCTATTAGTGGCTTTGACAAACTCAGACGCTTCGCTAGGCACTAGCACATGGCGCCTGTGCCCCGAATCCTCAGTTGGTGTCTTGAAAAATCAGAAAAGAACACCATGATCGATATCATACTGAAATACTGAAAATTCCTGCGTCTGTGGGACCAAGCCCGAATCCTTTGAGTACCTAGCGACCTGGAAATACTTGAAATCAACCATAAATTTCATTCATCCGCTGACAAATCTTTTGAATACAGTCCTACAAAAGATTTAGAGCTAGCAGCGATACAAAAACAACAAAATATAACGAAGAGCGCACAGTCCAATGGTATTCCATATGGAATGTAAGCATGAGACAAAAAAAATACTCTGACTGAGATATGGAGTAAGAAAGCTGCAAAAAAAATCCAGAGTTAAGAGGAATTGACTGTAAAACTCTCAAACTATTAAAAAAGTAGTGTGTGTGATTGTTCTAAATTCATTCCAAGGTGCCCCCCCCAGTCTGCAGAGAATGTCTTCACGAGAATGTTTGCTGAAAATGAATCTGTCACTCGTACAAGTTACAAAATAGTGCATAAGATGGCAGAGCGAGGAAAACCGTTTACTGACGGCAACTTCATCAAAGAGTGTATGATGGAAGTAGCAAATGACTTGTGTCCTGAGAAAGCCAATTTGTTCGGAAGTATCAGCCTTTCAGCAAGTTCAGTTGTGCAGAGAACAGAAGAACTTGGAGAGAACATGGTATTACAGATACGCGAAAAAGCTAGAACTTCTTGTGGTATTCTCTGGTGCTGGATGAGTATACTGATCTCTCGAGTACGTCACAACTTCTCGTGTTCATTCGGGGTGTTAATTTGGACTTTCAGATCAGAGAAGAGTTGGCATCCGTTTGCAGCATGCACGGAACAACAACTGGAGAAGACACTTTCATAGAAGTGCAGAAAACTTTGCAAGGCTATAATCTTCAGTGGAATCAACTTCGATGTGTTACAGTTGATGGAAAAAAAAACATGGCTGGAGTGAGGAAGGGTCTGGTGGGGTAGATACGAAC
>NW_013665622.1:0-4786 GCF_000517525.1 Limulus polyphemus
GGCGGTTTATTGGTTCCATGGAGAGATACGTACCACAAACAAAAATTCAGTTTTTCAATTTGCGTTTTGCGGTTTTTATGGACGTTTTTGCGTTTTTTTACCACTACCTCACCTGCTCTAGTTGGATCTTCGCCAAATTTGGTATGAAGGTTCACTGGGTCCACGGGAGATACATAAGAATTTTCAGTTTTGAATTATTTTGCGTTTTCGCTTTTTTTTTAACCACTATTTTGCCCCCTGTTGATGGATCTTAACCAAATGTGGCGTGAAGGTTTGTTGGGTCCATGCGGACATACATGCACATTGCGGTTTCACATTTTGTATTTTGCAGTTTTCATGGGCCTTTTTGCATTTTTTACAATTACATATAAGGGAAGCAACTTTCCATGTCCTAAGATGACCTTTCATTAATCACGAATTTACATAACTTCCGTCCAGAGTATGGGTACTCCAGCTAGTATTTCAATACGTTCAATTTTGTTTTTTCCTACAGATCATAGCCTGTAGTTGATTTTACATTGTTTGATTACGAAACTTGTAATTCTAAATATACAAGCAGGGCTTCAATAATTGCAAGAATTGTATCTTTCTATTGTTCTGTTTCAAATTTTCGAAGTTCGTTACATAAGACAAAACGGGCAATTTCAAATAACAAATATGCATGCCTGCGTTTACCATAACCTTTTTACGTATAATTTGCCAAACTTTCGAGTTCCTAACTACAATATTTCTTAAAGAAATGAAGATATCCGAAAGATATCTCATAAACAAGAAACATATTTTCACGTGTTTTTTTTTAAATATAATACGACAAATTTATGAATAACGATTCTTCATTCAATTACACACGTTACAAAAAACCCCTGGTATTTCTAAGTTTAAAGTATAGTTTTTAAACAGAAACTAATTAATATTTCTCTTTTGAACTGTACAAATATTCAATGAATTGCTAACTTGAAGTTTTTAAATAAATGTGTTAAATATATACAGTGAACACCACTCTTCTGAATAGCCTGCAATACAATTACTCCGTATATACTCTGTACTTTTCAAATACACTTCGCCGATTAAGGTGCATAAAGTAGGTTCCCACTGTAGTACATAAAGCACAAATAAAACCGTTTACTTTTTTTCGGTTGAGAGATGTCGGAGTTTTAAGCTGAGAAAAAGAATTGAATTCATTAAAACTATTTCCTTTTTATCTTTAGCTACTCATTCTTAAGCACTCCGGGATTTAATATTCTTTCGCTATTTACAGGCGTTGTAGGTATGCAAATTGTTATTTATGGAGATTGACTGCACGCAGGTATTTCATTATACTTTCTAAGAAAACGCCCGCGGTCTTCATCTGTTGGAGCTTAAGATACAGTAACCGAATTTATTCATTGTATCTGGGTAAGAATTTTCTTTTGATGACGTATTTCTTAGAGCTTGTTGAATTATTAAAACATCTATATTGCTGATAACCTAAGATAACGAAAACAAAAATAAAAGAGTAGGCACGACTGACTGTTCACTCCATGCCTATATGCATTTAAATCTGAAGTTTAATTAAGATGAACGTGCTAATTACGAACAAAGAATGAATGAACTGTATCATTTAACTAATTTCTTTAACTTGATAGAGTCCATATGTATAATCGACGAGGCAGAAAATGAAATTTCTAGGGAAATATTCCAATTTCGCAATTTACAAGTACTTTGATTTTGGTGACTTCTCCAACTTTCGTAAACTAATAACGTCTCTCGCATCATTTGTAAAATTATGAACACATTTCTTAATCATCTCAAGTCTAAATGTGTGCGTGTCATTACACATTATTAATATTTAGTGCCTTCAAAGTATTTTCTGCATGATGTAACCCTATTCATCATAATTACCAAATACTCGTTTTTCATATCTATAACCTCCAGTTTTGAGGATAAAGTTCTTTATCTTAAGGTTAATTCAATAGAACAGTACGCAAGTCCTCCACCGGCATTATTTTTAGACAAATAAATGGCCAGGTGGTTAAGGCGCTCGACTCGCAATCCGTGGGTCGCGGGTTCGAATCCCCGTCACACCAAACATGCTCGCCCTTTCAGCCGTGGGGGCGTTGTAATGTGCCGTTCAATCCCACTATTCGTTGGTAAAAGAGTAGCCCAAGAGTTGGCGGTGGGTGGTGATGACTAGCTGCCTTTTCTCTAGTCTTACACTGCTAAATTAGGGACGGTTAGCGCAGATAGCCCTCGTGTAGCTTTGCGCGAAATTCAAAAAACAAAAAAAAAGCAAAATAAAAATTAGATAAATGATTGCGTGAGAGACGTTTAAAAATTCATTTAAGACGCTTTCCAAGAATGTTCCAAGTCGAGGTTCAGACTAATAGCATCATTTACGGTCAAGATTTCAAGTCTCTGCAAGGAAGATGTGTCTGAAACAATACGTAAATTAGAGATTTCAAAAACAGCTTTTTACTACTACTGATACGAAGCACGTGTTAACATCGTACAAACGACATTACTAACGCTACATTTATTCATGAACAACGGAACAAATGATTAATCACTTTTAACAACGTGAGAAACAGAAGAAACCACAGACTGATCATCAAAAGAGAAACTTTGACAAGTGGGTTTTCTTTAATACACCCAACCGAATGTTTATTGTACAAGATTAGTAAAAATTGTTAATTTAAAAAGAGTGAGTACGGATCGTCAAAAAAGTACATAAACAAGTTGAATCATAATGTCAAAATTATATTTTTAAGCCTATAACTAGGGGCTCTAAAAACGTAAACAAACAAGGCTGGAAATAATGTCTACATTATCTCAAGCTACAAATTCCTATTCTGACTCCATGTTGATACTACTTGTCAATTTTAGTGGAGTCTAAATTGGGATTTGTAGCTTGAGAAAATAACGTAGACACTATTATTTTAGAGTCCTTAGCTGTAGGGTTGAAAATATAACCTTTGCGTTTTGATTCAACTTGTTTCTGTACTTTTTGACGATCCATTCTCTCTTTTAAAAATTAATATTTTTTACTAATCTTGTTTTTGACGTTTTTGTGTCCATTTATGGAGAATAAATTTTAGGCTACATACGTGCATATGCGTTCAGTTGATTTTTACATGTTTTTCAACAGTTTCCTGCTGCATTGGCTTTTTTTTTTCACCCAACCACCACACTGAAGTTATTCAAAATAAATAACAAATATACAATAAAGAATATACGCATGTGCTGGTTTGCAACTACAACAAATAAAATGTAACGTTCTTCTCAATGGATCATCTTGAAGGCAAAGGTTGTATTATCACTGGCTTCCATCAATATCACAGTGTAATGTATCAAAAGATGAGCAGCAACAAAGTAATTTCACCAGAACAGAATAGTGATTTTCTAAGATAAAACAACACAGTTTAATGCAATATAAACAGACTCAGTAAAATGCTTACCTTGTTAAGTCTATATGACACATATGTATGTTCTTCAACAGCTTGCTCTGCAAACAAGTGAATGCTAAAATATGGCGACATAAATAATGTATTCAAACTAGACAACAGCGACACACTTAGCGTAAGTCGTCAATTATCGACAACATTTACAACCGCTACCTTAACACCAACTATTTAAAATAAGCAACAGCTATATGATATAGTGCTATATGCAGTGGTAATAAGTACCGAATACGCACTCACGATTTCAGCTAAGTATAAGAGACAATAGAAAGAATCACCACTGTCGTTTGAGTAGGAAAATATACTATGGTAATCGTCCATTGTTAAAAACTTGCTGAAATATAGTCACGGAAATCCACTTAGAGACAGCAAACTCGAGTAACGATGAACAATAGTGACTCGAGTAACGATATGCAACAGCAAAATCGGGAACCTTTCACGTGGCTGTTTCTAATTAATGCGCGAGAAAATGCACGAGATGTTAGTTTCCAAATAACGCGCACGCTAGAAAAACACAAGACTGTTTGATGGCGGAAAGTGAAGGACAAAATTAAGGTGGTCGAATTAAGTTTAAAACTACTCTCTCAGTTTTTGCCAGATTGCTGTACGACCCAACACTACAGTACATATCAGTCGCAATAATTTTATAGTGGAATCATAATAAGGATTTGTAGCTTTAGCAAACAGTCAGCAGTAAATCTCCAGCCTTGTTTGTTTATTTTGTTATATTCCTATTTGTAAGTTTTAAGTTCTCAATTTTTAAATTGTCTTTTGTAATGCCCAACAACAGTCAAATATATGCCTAGAGTAAGACTCAACCCCACTAAGCGCTTATAAAAGTTTACCAGTAGAAAAGCAGCCTTTTCAAATAAAACAAATGCGTCTATAAAATGTCACTTTTTTAGATGAAAAAACCCGAACAACTTATATATTAAAACAAAACATTTAGTAAATGAAATAATCTCCATTCTTATCGATGATGCTTTTCCATCTTACAACCCGGTTGTCAATTCCCTGATTAAAGAAATCACTTGGCTTTGAAGCAAAAACATGTTGATGCCCTCTTTAACACCTTCCACATTTGCATAAGTTTTCCTATTAAGATGGGGTTGCAACGAACGAAAAAGGTGGTAATCTGATGGTGCCATATCTGGAGAATATGGTGGGTGGGGGAGAACTTCCCAACCCAACTCCGTAATCTTGTGTTGCATCAAACGTGTCACACGTGGACGTGCATTGTCGTGGAGAAGAAAATTTCCGATTGACGAGTGAAAGGCGTTTCTGATGAAGGGATTGAGTTAAACGTTCCAGTTGCTGACAATAGATCTCTGCATTAACAGTTCGCTGTA
>NW_013665622.1:5687-19893 GCF_000517525.1 Limulus polyphemus
TATAATGTGACGGTCAATCCCACTATTCATTGGTAAAAGAGTAGCCCAAGAGTTGGCGATGGGTGGTGATGAATTCTCTAGTTTTTCGCTGCTAAATTCAAACGAAATAAACAAATGTCTCCAGGTTTCGCATCATAATAGTGTGTACTGTCAGAAATTCTATCAGTATTTGTTAAAATACAAGTATATTCTTTCAGAGATTATCATTTTCATTATTTAATTTTTATGCTGTTATTTTTCTGTAAGAGTTTCTGTTCTCTGTTATTTGACATCTTTACAGTTAGAGGCTCCCTATTTCACTATATGGTATTATACAAACACTGTATGGTATTATACAAACACTGTATGGTATTATACAAACACTGTATGGTATTATACCGACATATTATACAAACATTTCCTGTCAGGCACTTATCTTTGAGTTCCATGTATGTTCAAGCATTAACCTAATTTGGCACTTATACTTTCTTCAGAAGTACTCTGTTTCAGTTTCTGCTGTAATAAAGATTTTCTCTTTCAGACGCTTTCTATCCTCCAACGTCTTTCTGTTCAACTAACCTTAATACAACCAGAGGTTTTTCGTTCCAAACTATGGTATAAACGTTGCGATGTATTAGGATAAGAATAAAAAACACCGAAACATTGTTTTGGAGTCAGTCTTAACTAGAGTAATTACAAAACAAATTATCTTACGTACTGGACAGTATTGTTTTGTTATAGAAAAGATCGAAACTTGGAATTCTCAATTCGAATACAAGAATTATAGATATTTACATTTACCTATTTATCTTATATTTTTGATAATTCTTCGCTCCTGCTACAACTAGAAAATCACCTAGGTGATACAGGTCTAATTTATCATGTTTAAAGAAAATCTCCTTACCTTGTGTCCCCCCCCCCAGTGGCACAGCGGTATGCCTGCGGACTTATAACGCTAGAAACCGGGTTTCGATAGCCGTGGTGGGCAGATCACAAATAGCCCATTGTGTAGCTTTGTGCATAAATTCAAACAAACAATGGGTTATTTCCATTAATTTAATGGCTCGATAACTTTAGGAGTTATTTAATGACTTTTAGATTTTAGGAGTTATTTTTCTCTTATTTTGCTTACTTGTTTTACTTTTGGGGAAGGAGCGGGTTGGCTTTTTGATAGAGTCTAAATATTGGAGCTAGTATATCGGGTTCGAATCTATGCGATAACACAAAATATTCCCTGGACCTTAAGATATGGGTGAATTATAAGAGTAGCAGTCGATCATTTATCGTGGACGGTATATTGTAAAGTGATGCTTACTGGCTGCCTTCCCTTTGTTAAGTAGTTGAAAATGAGGGACGGCAACAGATAGCTTTGCCATAAATACAAAAACTTTTTAATATTTTGTGAAAAAAAAATGTTTCAATAAATTTAAAGGTGCTTTATTATGAATATTTGTTTTCTACTTATAATTTAAAGTTAATTATTAATTAAGTAAATGTCTTTCCAATTTCACGAAGAGATACATATACCCCACTTAATTACGAGTAATTACTAGATGCTGAGTATATGATACATTATTATAAGTTTATAATATGGAAACAGATAATCAATATTAGTTCAAGATTCACAAAGTAAACATTAAACAAATTTTGTGCTCTGTTAATAATTAACCAAAAATGAAATTAATTGCAAGAAACTAGTTCTATTAACTGTTTTTTTGAAAAAAGAACATTATTTTTTTCGAATTCATGTCTTAATGCTATCCTTGACCTCGATAGCTCCGATTCAGATTTAGCTTTGCGTGATTGTTTTGTTTCTTTGTTTTGAATTTCGCGCAAAGCTACACGAGGGCTATCTGAGCTAGCCGTCCCTAATTTAGCAGTGTAAGACTAGAGGGAAGGCAGCTAGTCATCACCACCCACCGCCAACTCTTGGGCTACTCTTTTACCAACGAATAGTGGGATTGACCGTCGCATTATAACGCCCCCACGGCTGAAAGGGAGAGCATGTTTATTGTGACGGGGACTCGCGACCCTCAGATTGGGAGTCGAGTGCCTTAACCACCTGGCCATGCCGGGCCATTGCGTGATTGTTAAAAAAGAAGAGTAAGTAATACTTGTAGATAACACAACCTATACAATAACGCCACTTTATTTTGACCCCCTGTATGGATATTATTTTTGATACAAGGAAAACAAATTAAGACTCGAATCATAGCTGTTTTATATAATATAGAATGATTATCTGTTAAACAGAAGTAAGATGGAAAATGTACGGTTGTAGCTCAAAACAAGTCTTGGATAAGGCATTCAGTTTCATTATTTGTTTGTTTGTTAACTTGTCAGAAAAATGTCAGAAAAACCAGACAAGTTTAAGACTACTAAACTTATCATATGATTGGCTTTTTAAACCATTTTTATAATGCATAAGGTTGTGATTTTTTTAAATTTAGAACCTACTCAAAATATAAGGGAAAAAGTGGAGTAACCTAAGCCTTACAACCTAAGTAACATTTGAGGATTTTTTTCTACGATTTGTTTCCAAAATCTTATGGCCGAGCACGGCTTAACGGTTCGCGTATCTGACTGAGAAGCTGAGGTTTCGTGGTTCGCGTCCCGTTACCCTCCAAAAAGATTTCGCGCTCCGTATGTTGGAGCCGTCGGTGCGACAGTCTGACAAGAGTAGCTCAAGAGATGGCGATGGGTAGTATTGACCAGCTGTTCTCAATCTATAAACAGATCACTGATGGTGCGGGTTCTCCCTTCAGGTGGTTCGTGGAAAGATTGCATAATTATGACAAGGAAACGGTAGCATAGTTCCAATTGTAATCTATCGACATAAAAAATAATCAGATGATCCAGAACCAAAAACGTTTGAAAACCACTGTTTTAGTCTTTCACTTCAAAATTAAGGAGGGTTATCTCAGGTAACCGTCGTGTAGCTTTATCCGAAATGTGTATATGATAAAAAGGTTCTAGTTCGTTGTTAAGTAAGTTTTATCAGAATTTGTCTTACTTTAGAAACTGAAGAGTATCCTGGAAGATACGAAACCCCATTTATGCTATTATGCATATGTGTGTTATTTATTTATGTGTTTTAAATTAATAACGATACAAAGTTTTAAAACTTTATAGTTTATTTTGTTTCCCTATTATTATTACTCGTTCAATTTCGTAATCCCAATATTCTCTTTCGTATTTTTTAATCACGTTGTAAAGTTGTTACAGTTTTAAGGCATGATGGCTGTAACAAAGTTAACTCTAACCGTAAAAAATAGCAAACAGACAACCATCAGAAGGCAGTCAAAATATGATAGAGTATACAAGTGTTTGATTTAGAGATTAACCATCGAAAAACTACTTACCAGGTCTATCTTACTTTCAAACTCATCGTGGACATTTCTAATTTGAGTGCTAGTAGAATTAGACATTCAATTTCTAACAACATACTAATTTCTTGATACGTAAAATTATTCAACAGATGGCGCCAGGTGAGATTACTATTTTATCTAATTCTAATTACACAGCCATTTCTTAATCTATGACATCTTAAGATAAAATTAAGTGAACACCCTCAAATCGCGTACAGCTAGCTGGTGATTATTAACCTAGAACCTTTCCCAAGTTTTCAAGCACTACAGGGATAGACATACATACTTCTTATACAGTCGAAAATGCTTTTAAGGCTACAGACGGTGAAAATAACGTGCGCAGCCGGTCTTAGAGTCCGCCCATTAATCACGCAAGCTCTCCACACCTACTTTAAGACAATGAAGTTTCCAACAACAACAAAACAAAAAACAAAAAAAACGGCAACTAGAAATTCTTTTTAGTGTGGTATTATGTTTTAGCTGTTAAGGACGCTTCTAAAAGAATACAAGTTTAACCACGGTTTCTTGTAATATTTGTACAAATCAGCTAAACCTCTTAAAGTTGTAATATAAGCAGATAAGTAAATACTGAAGTAATTAGGTAAAGCGTTCATAGAATAAAAACTTTCTTGTAAGTAGAGCTTAAAAGTAGCTAACCTATTCTTTTTTATACTTTTTTATTCCAGTTTTTAAGTTAAGACTGAACTTTACAAGCTTAATTTAGTTAACCCATTCTTTAACTTCTGTAATGCAAATTGGTGTAAAAATATATTTTAATACTAGAAATAAATACAGATTTGAAGTTTTGTACTGTCAGTGGAAAGCTCCTGAAAAACATGTAAAGTGAAACGTTGAGTGCCCAATTGAAGAAAAATATCAAATTTGGTGTTTTATTTCTAGTATTAAAACTTTCATTTGTTGTTTTTTAACAAATCCTAACTCTACTGATTTAGTAGAACAATGTAGATAATTGATCTTAAATTTTAACTTGCAAAGTTCCTCAAATAAAACATTTAAGTAGATTTTTCAAAGTGTCGCTTAAAACCAATAAACATTACACGAGACAAAATAAGCAAAAACAAATAGAAAAACCTTTAATACAGTCCACAAAATCACACTTGGATGCACGTGACCTGTTGGGAGATTGCTTGGGCACAATTTGTTCGTGCTAACCCTATCGAATAGCAGTATCTTTGTATCGTCTTTAGATTAGATATTTCCCTAATATATTTGTTTGGTTATTGTTGAAAACTTAGTTAGTAATTTTAATAAATCTCAGATCTTAATTGAGTAGAAAAGAAAGAGATATGGCATTTGAGATAACTGTAAATAACGCAGACGTTCTCAAAGAAATTAGACGAATGGAAATACTAGGTGAGGGCTAAAAACAACGCACACCTTCACTCAAATAACCAGACTGTATTTATATATAGCAAAATGATAGCTATACAGGTCATTTATGTAAAATGAACCGACAACGGGGACATAAGGTAAAAAATCGCATTTAGCTAATTTGCACTCGCTGAACTAATTAAAATTTCATCGTAAGTACCCAATGACTTTCCGTTATAACCCTATGTGATAATATTATACGTTTATTGAAAGCCGTATACTTTTTTTCTTATCATTGTAGGTTAACAATAAGAAACGAGGAAGAAAACTATTTTGATAAAGTACTTAGAACTACGGGAATCCACTTTTTGGGAGAAAATTCGTTAAGTTTGCAGTAAATTTTATATGGCTGCCTTTTCCCTATAATATATTTAATGGGTAAAATAGGATCAGTAAGAAATGTATTTTATGCAGATCAGTAACAAATTATTAAAAATTGAGATTTTTACCTCAAGAACTTTAATCCAATTGTAAATATTTTGTTTTTTGTTTCAATGGTCTTTTAGAGCGCTACGCGCTTTGGTTAATATGAACGTTTGTTTGTTTTTGCTTTTGAATTTCGCGCAAAGCTACACGAGGGCTGTCTGCGCTAGCCGTCCCTAATTTAGCAGTGTAAGACTAGAGGGAAGGCAGCTAGTCATCACCACCCACCGCCAACTCTTGGGCTACTCTTTTACCAACGAATAGTGGGATTGACCGTCACATTATAATGCTGAAAGGGCGAGCATGTTTGGTGTGAAGGGGATTCGAACCCTCAGATTGCGAGTCGAGTGCCTTAACCACCTGGCCATGCCGGCCTAAATATGAACGTATACAGGTTATTTAGTGTAAAAGACCTGGAAGGTAACTGCTTAGTCAATACATATTGCCAACGTATCATGTTAACAAGTTAATACTTATTGCGCGTTTCACAAATTTTGTGAACTTGACGTGCAGTGACTTCCTATAGAAAAAAAATAAACTTTTGTTTATTGCAATTTTAGGCAATTAAACATTGTAAAGATGAATTTCTTAAGAGACAACTCCTGGCTTGTTTCTTGGGTGCGGTAACATTTTTGTTTCATATAATAAGGCCTTCTTTACAATTTACAAATCTCATAAAACTAAACTCATATGAACATTGAACAGGAATAGCTAATATGGATGTATTACATGAAAACAAATATTAACAGGTTAATAGAATACTAATATGATTAGATAAGTCAATTCCAAATACTTTAAACTAGTGTTTCTCAACCTTTCTCGCCGCAGCGCCCCCTTCAGCAAACAATGAGCGCTCATGTCCCCTTCTAATAACTTTTTAGACAATTAAAATATTTTACGAAAATTAAAATTGTAAGACAATAAGTAGTCAATTCTTATGGTTTAATTTTGAAAAATATAACTTTGAAACTCACAAAACTTTTCTGTCCGCCCCCTCAAAATTCACTGCACCCTGAATTTTAAAAACGCCCACTAGGGGATGGAACCGCCCAGGTTGGGAAACACTGCTTTAAATGGTCATATTTCATGAAAACATCTTTATATTACCTTCACTAGATTAGATCATCTCATTCCATGCTATTAAAACGAAGTACACAAAAACACGTTACGTGGTTTTTCCTCATAACGTGAAAATAGTTCTCGACTTTTAGTTCGAGTGTACAAACGGAACTCTAGCACCAAGAATATACCAGAATCACTGGAAACCAATATGTATAAGTCCAACTTAAAGAACTGAACATACTTGTTAGAACCATATGTAAGAGCCACATCAAGCTAACACGAACAAAGTGTACTGGAGATACTAGAATTGTATCCAAGATGAACCCCAGTAACAGAACATACACGCTAGAGTCACGCCAACCGTAACACGAACGAAGTATACTGGATATACTAGAATCATATCTAAACTGGGCACCAATAAGAGAAGATACATGTTAGAACCATGTGCTAAAGTCACAGCTTCTGGAACCGTGTCTAAAGTTAACGCCGAAAATATATACAAAAGAAACAATACCTAAGTTTATATCAAATGTATTGGGCTATGTTTTAAAAATACACAGTTGTTACTTTAATAATGCCTAAAATATACTAGAGATTCTGATCTCGTACCAGTTTAACTTGAAGAATATACTATAGTTGCTGGAGCCATGTGTAAGTCTAGCACCTAGAGTATACCACAGTTATTGAAGTCAACACCGAGAGTATCCCAGATTTTCTAAACTTAACATGAATAATATGCCAACTAATTAGTGTGTGGTTAACAATAGAAAGACAAGCTTGTAGGAAACACTTTGAAGGCTAACACTACGTTTAACTGGAAGAATATACTATAGTTGCTGGAGCCATGTGTAAGTCTAGCACCTAGAGTATACCACAGTTATTGAAGTCAACACCGAGAGTATCCCAGACTTTCAAAACTTAACATGAATAATATGCCAACTAATTAGTGTGTGGTTAACAATAGAAAGACAAGCTTGTAGGAAACACTTTGAAGGCTAACACTACGTTTAACTGGAAGAATATACTAGACTAACTGCTTACTTGACATTCAGCCTTGAAGTCAAGTCAAGTCAGACCTATTACTGTTCCCATTGTTGGAACATCTTTGATTCAACTGTTATAATTCTCCAGGTTTCCTGATTCTCCGCCAGTCTCACACATTCTATTGCTGAGGTCTTGGTCTATTCCTTTATGTTGGTCATCCAATTTATTTTCCTTTTTTTACTTCCCCCCCTTTTACGGCCCCATGCACGTTAATATTCGCAAGGGTGTCAGGTTTTCTCGTCACATGACGAAACCACTGTAGTTTCCTTCTTCTCATAGTTTCTATTAACAGTTCATATTTTTTGTACAAGTTCCTCATTAACTTACTTGTTTGTTCTATTCATGGTATAGGGGATGCGCAAGTCTTCTGGAACATCTCGTTCCGGAGGCTTCTACTTTATTTTCCAATCTTGAGGTAAAACTCCGGATTTCAGAGCTTGCGAGCCTAGTCCCAATCCGCGCGACAACATAAAATATTCCCTGAACTTTAAGTTATGGATGCGTTATAAGAATGACAGTCAATCCTGTAGCGTGGATAGTGGGTAGTTAAGTACTGCCGACTGGCTGCTTGCCTTTTAGTCAGTAGTTCAAAATTAAGGATAATGGCAGATAGTCTTGGTAGTTTTAACATAAATAAAAATATATAATGAAATGTAATACATAGATTTTTAACATGCTGAATAAAGCAGTAGAAGTTGAACATTATCGTTCAGAAGTATTCTAATACTGGTATTAACGTATTCGTTCTAACACTGGTATTAATGTATTCGTTCTAACACTGGCATTAGTGTATTCGTTCTAACACTGATCTTAATGTATTCGTTCTAACACTGGTATTAGTGTATCCATTCTAACACTGGTACTAATGTATTCGTTCTAATAATGGTATTAATATATTTATTAGGCTTGTTATCAACTTTCATCATAGCAGTTGCTTAAGCAAAAATGAGTAAGAAGCACGCGCGGATTAGGTTCTTGATTGCTGTATTAGCACTGTTTACTCCCACTTTGATCTTCTGTGCACAAAAATAAAAGTTTCACGCCTTTCGAGTGGATATCAATTTTTATTTTTGCAGATATATATATATATTCAAGAACGACAGAAATTATACAGTGAGTGGAAGAGAGTTAGCTACTTAGTAAAAAAGAAAGAGAGAGAGAGAAAAACAAATAGGCAGTTTTTTATGCTGAATAATTTAAATCAAACGCATTGATTACATTTCCTCTGTGTATAGACGTATTTCCAAGTTTGGTGAGTAGATTATTGCAAGTAAAAAAAAAAAATCTTCTAACCTAATTACCATAAAGAACGTCACAACCAAAGATGTATTGATCACTGTCATGTGTTATGGAGTTAGAGACTCTTTTAGAATTTGCATTTAAATAAACACTACAAAAATCTATACCAACCTCCGTTTTGGTCATGCTGCAAACTTTACATTAGAGATAACAAATGAAATAAACTTATGATTAACTTATTCAACTTGCCATACATTCTTCTTTGCTATAGTTTAAAAAAAAAAGAAAAGTTAACGAACCATGTGATTGATACAATTTTATCATGATATGAGACGCTTATAACGGATGAAAGAAAACAGAACAAAAAGCATTATTTGTCATCGTTATCCTGTAATAAGACTACGTGTGTGATGTGCATAAAAACAAGGCTTTATGGTTCTTATTTTTTACTACTTCAGTTAATTTTCTAACACGTCGCTGTTAAAGAGAATACTTAAGTAAGCGTAGAAAATATCTCCAACAGCTTAATTTTATTGATCATGAAAACCAATATGCCATCTTCTGTAGAATTGTGTTGTTTTATTAACATAATAGGATTTTTTTACAACACGTAGGAAAAAAGAATAAAAACACGAAGTTGCTATGTCGGTAGCATGTAATAAACTACTATTCCAAAATGTAGCAGTCGGTGTCATTACAGCAACGTAATTTCCCACTAAAGTGTAGAACGTAGTATCGCTTTAACAACGTAATGTCCTCACTAAAGTGTAGCAGGTTGCCGTAACCATGGCGCCTGCTACACTCTAGTGGAACATAAGAATACCGCTTACAACACTTTATTATGACATTTCATTATTATAAGAATACCGTCTGTTACACTTTAATGGGTTATTACTTGCAATAATGATACCGTCTGCAACACTTTAGTGGGGCATTATATGATCACAACGATACTACATTTTCGTGGGACTTTACGTTGCTATAACAATTTTTTGAGCTTCACGTTGTAGTAGAAGAAAAAAAAGAACTATGTTAATGGATTTTAACGTGCAACTTCAATCATATAACACCACGTTACACGTACGGTTGTAACATGTAGCAGTATTTAGAGCCTTGAGTTTATATGCAAACACGGTGAGAATCAATGTTTTCATTGTAGCAAAATCCGTTTGTTAAAATAGCAACTTCCACCATATCGTTCGTACATTGATTTTATTTAGTATCAAGACTATTTGAGTAGTTGTTTTCCGTTAACTACTTCAACTATGCTTACTTAGCTTGGGTTGGTTGAACGTCTTACTACCACAAAAATATAATATCTCTAAGGCTCTTGTAAGATATCTATATAGCTATGACTGGTTAATGTCACAATAGTAAAAATCTAATATCTAAATATTGTTTATTTAGCTTTTATCGTTGGCTAATTCGATTACTTAGCTATGGAGTACGTCTAAATGGAACAATATAGTATAACTGTTCATTGGATATTGTTTCTGATGGTTGGCTATCTGTGACCATGCACACAGCGTGAATTTAATGTCTGTACGTTACTTATTTAATTTTGATGGATTACTGAATGAATTAACACAATGTAAATATAATATCTGTAAACTACAGTCTAACATCTACTATAAAAGAAATAAATAAACACGTGTCAACGTTTTACATGGACTATTTGTTTTGTTTTTTTTAACTTCGCGCACAGCTACACGAGGGCTATCTGCGCTAGCCGTCCCTAATTTAGTAGTGTAAGACTAGAGGAAAGGCAACTAGTCAACATCACCCATAGTCAACTCTTGGACAACTCTTTCACCAACGAACAGTGGGATTTACCGTCACATTATAACGCTCCCACGGCTGAAAGGGGCGAGCATGTTTGGTGTGACAGGGATTCGAATCCGCGACCCTCAGATTGCGAGTCGAGCGCCCTAACCACCTGGCCATGCCGGGCCACAAGGACTAGCTTAGCATCATTAGAACAAGACTGTTGACGTAGCGAATATTATAATGTGTTTTCTAGTACTGTGGTGTTCAAAAGCACGTGGATGAAGGAAGGGATGCAACTTTTAGTCGAGTTTCTACTAATTATACATAATGTTAAAAGTATATGTAGTATCAACGAAACTTTACAAAGTAAAATTCAGTTTCTATGTTCTTGTTTTGCTAATGACAACTTTTCCCACAGATGTAGAATATCAAACTATTAAACAATTTTTATACCCTAACTCAGCCTATAAGTATGACTTAAAATTAATTATTGTACTACGTCATACATACCCATTATTTCCTTAGATATAAATCGAGAATGACTTAATATTTTTAAATTCTGTTACATAAATCAGCCCGTTAGTTTTGTGAAAATGTGTGTATATTGATTTGTCTGATACATCACTAGCATACATTAACATACAGACATTATCAATATTTAAAATGACGGAAATATTCTACAAATTTTGGAAATAGATAAAAATAATAAAAAATAGGACACTACATGTGTGACGTTTTGACAGAGTTAATCCGGTTTCATCAGTACAATTCCGTTATAGCAGCGAAGGTAGAATATTAAAGATAGGCATAGCTCTGCTTGAGAAGGTCCAAAGATACAATGTAACACCAGTATGTATGTTAATAGGAAGTCTGAGTCGTTTGGCCAAAAAGGCCATTTTGATTCTAAGATTTATTTCAATTGATTAATAACCTGAGCATTATTTGCCATTATGTGTTACACAACTATTTGTAGTTTTCTATATGTTTGATTTTTCTACATTTATTGGCGTTTCTCCTATAAAAAGTTCAAAACAATCTTAACAATGTCTTGTGTATATTGTACCTTTTGGTTTGATGCGGGATTTTTGTTGGAAATTATGGAACTGCCCAGTAATAACACTGACTAAATACTAACAACAGGAACAACATCAAGGTGACCCTATGCATCAGTAGCATGTCAAATGGATAAGAGTAGCTCTGAAAATATGCTAAAGTAGTAATGAATTCAGCCTGAAGGTGGTGATAACAAAGATGAAATATACAACATAAATAACCAAGAAAATATTTAAAATAATACAGTATAATTTTATAATTATGATTAAATATAGATGATAACAGTAACCTTAAAGACAAAACCGTACAAACGTGACGATACCAGATTTGAAAGATAACAACAAAACATTATTTATTAGCAACATAAAGCTCCCTGGTGGCCCAGAGGTATACTTGATGGCCTATGACGATACAATTTAGAGGTAGAATCCTGCGATAGGCACAGCCTACATAGCCTATTGTGTAGGTTTTTGCTTAACGACAAACAACAACGTAAAATGAATTATAATAATGTAACATCTTAAAATTAACAATTTGATGTGGTAAGAAATAGATGAAAATATACAAACATAATGAAATATGTTATTGATAACTGAATACTGAGTATATTCTTATGTTACACAGAATGGCCCTAAAATGTAACTGGGAATGCTCTCACGAAATTATATCTAACATATAAATGTCAGCATTGCGGCTATGTCAGGACATCCCTATCATCACACAAGGAAAATACGTACTGCATGAGTCCGCGCGTGATATCGCTAAGCTATTTTTTTTTTTTGTGACAAAGATGTTTTTACAGCCTTGGCCTGCAAGTTTGGGTCAAAACCTGAAAACGTTCAGCTTTAGTTCGTCTACTTTTCTGAAACTCATTTACTTTCTTTATTGAGCCATCACGTAAACCAAGGGCAACATACAACTATGATGGCAATGATGACTATATTACAACAAGAATGATGGCGATCTTTTCAGATCTTCATCAGAGCAGTTATATATGTGAGGATAACAACATACAAAATACTAGACAATGTTAGCGGATATAGATAACAATGTAAGTACAATGTTTAGGACGTACAACTACTAGGTATAGATAATAATGACAACATTCAGAATACTATACAGTGTTAGCGGATATAGATAACAATGTAAGTACAACGTTTAGAACGTGCAGCTACTAGGTATAGATAATAATGACAACATTCAGAATACTAGACAATGTTAGCGGATATAGATAACAATGTAAGTACAATGTTTAGGACGTACAACTACTAGGTATAGATAATAACGACAACCTTCAGAAAATGCAATAGCAATAACAGGTGTAGAGACCATGAAATTTTTGGGGGCATAAACAGGTAGGCAAATACTAGTATATTTATTGAGAGTGGTTATTCAGTTTCAAGGCACCTACCTTTCTTGAAGTCAAAGCTGATTCTTCAAAAACAAGCGAGCTCTAAATACTCTGACGTGTTTATTCGTGACTGTTCAGAAGGAACAAGCTGTAGAACGTCAAGTCTTTTATTTTTCTGTGATTCTTCAAAAGGTTAAAGTCTGCAGAACATTCTATTTTTTTATTTTTCTGTGACTGTTCAAAAGGAGAAAGTTGAAGACAGTTCAGGACTTCTTTTCTCCGAGACTGTCCAAAAAAATTGAGTCTTTAGAACACTCAAAAGTGTTTTCTTTTTATTCTCGTGGTTTTCCAAAAAAAAAGAAGCTATATTTCACTGTGAGAGAGAATAGACAAAAGCGAATACATTAATTTTCAAATAAATACAGTAGTATAAACTAGCTCGCTAACTGTTAAAATATACATAATGCTCGTGGATTCTGATGTATTTGACCAGTGTTTTGGATTTCAGTGTCAATTTCAAATTTCATTCCCTGTCTTATACTCATATAATTAACACTTCAAGATATCTACGAAGAAGCTAACAATACGCAAAGATTAGGAAAAGATGCTCAAATATTCAACACCACGCTCGCTCTAGACAAGTGTTAAAAGCGCAGCGATTCGCCAGAAGCCAAACCTGGCAAACACTCTACTGTACGAAGTTGTTAGGTGACAACGTAGATGAACGCCAACGCTGCACAAAGTGGTGCGACGAGTCCACGTCATGAAAGGGAAAGTAGGAAGAGAAGAATTTTTAAAGTTGATAATCAATATTTAGTTTTAACTGAATATTTTACCCTCTAATCCACCTTGGATTCTCTAATGAAAACTGACAATAATCATTTTAATTTATCATGTCATTCCTGCGGTTGACCAATGCTTTTCTCCATAAGTTGCTTTTTTTTAGGGATTTTTCACACATTTTCTTAGTGAACATTCAAAAGAGCAGTTTATAAATTTGATTCGGTCGGATTTTTCATCATGTTCAAGTAAACAGTATAATGTATAGTTACAAGTAACAATGAAAAGAAAAATCACAGCCTCTATCAAAGAACTAACACTTATATTAGAAATAACACTTACATTAGAAATAACACTTATATTAGAAATAACACTTACATTAGAAATAACACTTACATTAGAAATAACACTGACATTAGAAATAACACTTATATTAGAAATAACACTTACATTAGAAATAACACTTACATTAGAAATAACACTTATATTAGCAAACTAAGAACATAGCCTGTATCAAAGAAATAACACTTATATTGGCATACTAAGAACATAGCTTGTATCAAAGAAATAACACTTATATTAACATACTAAGAACATAGCTTGTATCAAAGATATAACACTTATATTGGCATATTATATTGTCCTATATGATAGGACTTCTAATGACATTTTGATATGATAGGACTTCTAATGACATTTTGATATGATAGGACTTCTAATGACATTTTGATATGATAGGACTTCTAAT
>NW_013665622.1:20546-45472 GCF_000517525.1 Limulus polyphemus
GGACTTCTAATAAGTATATGACATATAATGACATATCTATAAATGTCATTTGTTTTTATAGAACTTTTATATTTAAATACGATTACTAATTACTTTTGCTCAGATAAAAAAAAAACATTATGAGTATATGAAACCTAATGAAACATTTTAAAGTGCCTTTTATTTTTGATAAAATTTCACAGAAGTATAGTCGGGAAATTTAAACCAAAAGCCAAGAAATAAAAATAGTTAACATTTCTTTAAACTGCGAAAAAATAATTATGTGATCGACTTTTCGGCCAAGCGGCCATCATTGTGAGACTTGATCAAGGTCATTTATTTGACGTAAACGTTGGCTACATAAGTGGCTTTAAATTAAAGTTTTTTTTAAACATTTCACCATGAATTGAACCTTAAGATCATATTTATGGCACATCGTTAAGTATTTGATTCGGTAAGAAGATTATGAGTATTTTCTGCAGTACTATCAAGTATTTTATGGAACTGTAGTTGATAACATATATATATAATATATTCACATTCAGTAACGTATTTCTACCCTTCCATTTCATGTTTAAGATCAGACACTTTCACACTAACAAGACACTTTTTTCACAAACGGACGGGAAGATACTGTAAATATATTCTAGAAATAATCTCAGTTTCAGTTTAAAGGAGTGCTGCCCTCAACAATATAATCAGTTAAAAAACTTACATTTTAGTTTAACACCTACATTGCCCCCCAATGGCCCAGCGGTATGTCTGTGGACTTACAACGCTATAATCCGGGTTTCGATACCCGTGGTGGGCAGAGCACAGATAGTCCATTGGGTAGCTTTGTGCTTAATTACAAACACCTACATTATTATCATTCTGTTCATATAAATATTACACCGTTGTTTTGTGTTCAGTATAACTAAATTAGATGGAATTAATTGTTTGTTTGTTTGTATCTGAATTTCGCGTAAAGCTACACGAGGGCTGTCTGCGCTAGCCGTCCCTAATTTAGCAGTGTAAGACTAGAGGGAAGGCAGCTAGTCATCACCACCCACCGCAAACTCTTGGGCTACTCTTTTACCAACGAATAGTGAGATTGACCGTCACTGTATAACGCCCTTACGGCTGAAAGGGCGAGCATGTTTGGTGGGACGGGGATTCGAACTCGCGACCCGCAGATTGCGAGTCGAGCGCCCTAACCACCTGGCCATGTCGGGCCAGATGGAATTAAATTTTTTTTTACGTTGTCTGTTAAATCTTAGTTGTTGTTCTTTTTGTGGAATTTTCGCAGAAAATGATTTCTCACCAAATATTTAACTACCAGAATAACAGATAATAATTATATTTAGTAGAGTAAACAAATCTTTCTTTTAGTCGTCCCCCGATTGAAAAACGGTAAGTTTGCGGACTTACAGTGTGAAAATCCAGAGTTCGATTCTCCTCGGTGGACACGGCAGCTATTCCGATGTCACTTTGCCCTAAACAAACAAACCATTTACAAACCTTTTGTGCCCCCCAGTGGCACAGCGGTATGTCTGTGGACTTAAACCGCTAGAAACCAGGTTTCGATACCCGTGGTGGGCAGAGCACAGGTAGCCCATTGTGAAGCTTTATGCTTAATAACAGACAACAATAACATCTTATAGTCATCCTGCTAATCCTTCATCTCGTTGATTTTCTGTTTCTGATTATATAAAACATGCTGACGATCCGCTTTTTATTATACATTTTTGAAATTTCAACAAATTAAACTATCAAAACAACTGGTCCATTTTCTTTCTTATGTTCAGATACAAGATGTCTGGCAGAGTTCACTAAATTCAAACAGAATTACATTTGATCGAATTATGTTTTGGTTTAACTTTGTTTTCTTGCTAATCTACAGATCGGGCTATCTATGCTCTGCCCACTGTAGATTTCGAAACACGATTTTCAGCGTCATAACCTCTCAGACTTCCTCTGAGCCACTGGGAGACCCAAGTATAACAACAAATCGTATGAACAACTTCTAGATTTGGTTAGACCAATAGACACTGATCTAATATAATCTGTAACTGTTAGTTATTTCTGTGTACGCAGAAAATTTAGGCTGCGTTCAAACAATTCGTTTTTCTCCAGCTTTCCTCCGGCACATTTGTTTAGTATTATTCAATAATTTGACATTTTGATTTTACCCCTAACCAGCATGAATCAAATTTGTATATGAAAAAGGCGTATATTATGTCAAAGTTTCAAATAATTTTGAATTTTATAAGAATAAAAAGTTATTATCAAGTAAACAACCATGATACAGATATTTGATATCTAAACCAATGATAGGAATAAAATATTTGGAAGCAACTTAAAAGCCACTTATTCATGATAGGAACACTCGGATCCCAGTCAACACCGAAATAAAAACAACTCTTTGTAACCCAAGAATACGTTTACAATTAGAACAAATAACTATTGTTTCGCCCTCCAGTGGTACAGCGGTATGTCCGCGGACATAGAACGCTAGAATCCGGGTTTCGATACCCGTGGTGGGCAGAGCACAGATAGTTCATTGAGTAGCTTTGTGCTTAATTACAAAACAAACAAACAAACTATTGTTTTCGTCACTCGAAAATACAAACATATTTTATATATAGAAACAGGAAAATGGCAAATCTAGCAGAACATCGCCTTTTTAATCTAAGCTAATAAATGAGTCTATATTTATACAATATTTAAAGGAAATTAGTCAGAGTAAGCCTATCATCGAAATTAGAAAAGCTGGAACATCAACGAAACTTAGTGCCTATATTAAAGGCATTAAAAATAAAGTTTTTTTCTTTCCTTTTAGAATCTATCATAATGACTTTTCCACAAGTGAACAGCATTGTAACCAATATATTCAATGGTTATATTCGTATGCTACTTGGAGGTCATTTAATTGTTTCTGTTTTTAGTAATAAAGTAAAAAACCAAAAAAAAATTAGAAGTCTGCTAACTATCAGATAAAGAACAGAATAAATAACCCTTGAAAACAGAGAAAAGTACTTTGGAATCCAGAAAAACGTTGAGATTTAAACGCAAGATCCCAAATGAAAGAGACGAAAAATGGTGTATTAACTCGATAACACTCGACAGTAAGCGAATTATGAAACGCGCAGATACGGTTCTTATTCACAAGAGGGAAATGTTTAATATCTTATAAATTATAAATTACCCCGTTTCGAGTAATGTCAAAAATGTATTTGAAAAATCATCGCTTTTCTATTCTCAACCTATTTAGTGACCAGAATACGAAATCCAATAATTACAGAAATAGCTTGAAGAAACCTACCCGTAATAGTTCTATATCACCATTTTTTAAACTTTTTTTCAAATTTATCAAGTTTGTAATATTTCCTCTTATAATTATCGTCAAATTTCCCATCTGGGTGACATCAGGGTAAAATTATATTTTACGTATTATACGAATACACACTGGACTTGCAGTATTTCTATACAAAACCATATACTTGATTAATGTCATGTCATCCTTAAAAATGTTTTATCTTTTGGCACATCTTTTATACAGTATTCAAGATACCAACAAAATTCAGTTACAAGCAACACGATAAACCAAACACATTCGGAAGGAGTGAATCCAAGTGTCTCAGTGAACTAGAAATGTATTATTAAAACAGTCTCTATAACTCTCAATATTAGTCAGCTTCAATATCACACTGTACAAAGAAGAACAAAAAAGATCAATAATCAGACTTTAGATGTTTGTTCAACATGCCTTAGTTATGACGAGATTACGATATTATTAGCAGCTAAGTTCATGAGCCTCGACATTTTGCTAGTGACAGTTTTATCGATATTTAGTAAAACTCGAACTAGAAGAAATGTTTTCCTTCCATGTTTCTCCACTGTATAATGTTGTTGAACTCGCATGACCTAAAACACGTGACAGAAAGTTTCAATCAATGTGAAACCCAAGTATACACTTAGATCAATATTGCTGTAGAGCGGGCGTGTACAGCTTTGCCACTGATAAATATTTTCAAACAGTAGATGTCCTTATTTATATACTCTTTTATGAGCCTGTTATTATGCTATATAACACTCATTTATCAAAAGTCAAAGATAAGAACAAAATGGATACATGAGGAACGTGGTCATACATACGGAATGACGAACAAACCATCGAAAGCTTTCAGATATTTCCAGTTTGTAAAAAAGGTACGAGACCTTACAACTTAGCTCATTATACGTCTGTAAATCGTCTTCGTCACGAAAATGATATCGTTCACAGTAGGAAAGTGTTTTGCAATGCATTAAATATTATGTAGAAGCAGAATGTTTTTGTTTTTTTTTAATTTCGACTACAGCTACTCAAGGGCTTTTTACACTAGCCGTTTCTAATTCTGAACTGATAGGCTAGAAGTAGGACAACAAGTCAACGCAACTCGCCGCCAACTCGTGGACTACTCTAATCGAATAGTGGGATTTGATCGTCCCTCCTATAACGCACCCACGGCTCCAGAGTGCGAAACGTGCTTCTTTTTTCTCTTCTTTTTTGCGCTAAAGGGACGCGAAACACGCAATCTCGGATCCATACTCCAATACGCTAATCACTGGGTCGCGCTCAACCGTGTAAGTAGAATAGCAATGTAAAATATTAATATATTGTCTGATAGACGTTATGCTCTCTACAGTGCTCGACAGAGACCTCTTTTTGGTTCACATCGATTACAACTCTTAGTGTTTCTCGGATAGGAACATGTCTGATTGACGTTATGCTCTCTACAGTGCTCGACAGAGACCTCTTTTTGGTTCACATTGATTACAACTCTTAGTGTTTCTCGGATATAAATTAGTTTGACAGATGTTATAATAACTTATGGAGTGCTTGACAAGTTAAATATTTTTTTTTCTGTTCAATGGACTGTAAGCTGCTGCTCCCACCATTCTGATGTTTTTTATGGAATATTCTTCGTGTATGTTCATATCTGGAAAATATTAAGAATGACTATCAGTATGAACCAAAACGTATATAACACATTGTACTAATGCTATATTACATGCTGAAATAGACATACGTGAAAATACAGTGAGAAATTAACCCATGAAATACAACTAGAAACTACAGTATTTTACATAAAGAGTTAGTCACATAAATACAAGAGAAAACTATTAAATTGTTCAGTTTGGTTTAGAGATATATGGAAGCTAGGCAGACCAATATTATTTTCTGAAACTTTCGTGCAAATCGAAAATATGAGGTCCTTTTGACAGCTGTTTGGCTGTAATGCTTTCGCATGTACGTCATTATACGTAAACTGAGAATCAAGAATCGAGTCGAACAAAGTCACTCAAAACACTGATAAGGTTATAATATTTAAAATCTTTAATTAAAACCCAAGTTACTCTCGAGACCAGTGTTCACTGTACTATATGAAATCGTCATCTCTCTTGCTGATTATTTATTCCCCAGAGATTGGCTTTCAGAGTAGATAATATAATGACTTTTTTTTGTTTGTTTGGACGAGAGAGAGGGAAAATCCAGAGACTTTGTGCTTGAGTGCCCCGATGCAAGTAATAGTTTCACCTCACCCAATCACCCACCCTGCAACCAACCTGAAACTATAGATATACACAATAATTACTGAACGAAACCTGTTGGACCAGTGACAACTGGTATTAATGCAGATTACATAGAAGATTGGATTATGTGGAAGTTATTTATAATAGATTCCTGAACTTTGTGTCACTGTGGACTACGAAATGTGAAAATAGCTTGAAAGTACTACATTTTGTAAGTTTCAACTGAAAAATACATGATAATAATTTTATTAAAGTAAAGCTATGTAGAAGAAGCTGTATATAATACAGTGAAATAATAGCAAGTGTATACATATATGTGCATATTTGCAAAGTGCTTTGGTAAATCATAGATGGTTATATGAGAAGACGTTTTTCAAATAGTCAGTGTTGTTGTTTACAAATGGAAACAGTCCACAGTCAGAAATACACGCCATGTTTACTTTGGGGAATTTAAAATAGAATTACGAAAAGTTCGCGGCGCCTCCAAGCAAGCTTTTGAGAAAAGAATCTTGTTCTAAGTCTCTTACGATCAAATGTTTCTCAATTGCTTTGCAAACACGTATTCATTAGTGGGCCCGGACTGTTTACCTTAATCCTCAAGATGTGAACAGTTTAATGCGTAAGTCCTTGATCCACGTGTTTTGGTGAATATCGTTTCAATGATTCCATTGAAGCCTACGTTTAAGTTGTTGTATTTTCTACTTTTGACATTTTGAGACATCTTCATCTGGAGTTAGAACATATTTGCTTCTACTTTACACTTTCAACTTATTTACCACTTTTAATAGTATGTAAAAAATGGTAGACTTCCACTTATCTCATGAATTTAATTGACCTATATTAAAGGAGAGCCCTTTTGAAAGGTGGACCCATTTCAATTTTCACTTAAGGCTTTGGTCAACTTTTTTTTTACTTTTCAACAAGTGCCCTAATCATGTTCCCGACTCTTTAGGTTTGTAATGATAACAATATCCAGCGATACAGATTTTATGCACTCTGCCATTTTTTTACTGTTGCAAGCAATGTTAGCAATATCCAGCTATAAATGTTAACAATACCAGATGACACAACCCAGATATCTCTAGTGATAAAAAATGTCCATTTCCAACAATTTTCCTTTCAATGTTATCATATACAATGTATCCAATGGCAACAATATTTCCAGCTATAGCGATTGTCCATTCCCTGTCAATTGGTATTGTTATGTTCAATAATAACAATATCATTTACAACAACATCGAATGCCCTGTCCTCTTGTCCGATTTCATTTATTGATAACAATATCCATCTGTAACAGTTTTCCTTATCCTGTCATTTGGTATATTATATTATAATGACTTTCAGTTATAACAAATTCCCCATCCCTAGTTTCTTCTAGTTTTATATTATTTGATAGTAATATTTGATTTTGTAATTTCTCCGACCTCGTCATCTAGTGAAATATTATTTTCGTCTTTGATATCTTGCTGCATTACGTTTTTTGAAAAAGATATCGAATATAAGAATTTGACCATTCCTGATATCTTGTAGTGTTTTAGTCAAAAATGGAGAATACGGTTTCAATTCTTTTAATATCAACGAACAGGATAAAAAAATCCAGATGTCTTTTCTTTGTTATTCCTGCAAGTGATTTATATTTTGAACACTAAGATGACAGATGTGAAAATAGAAGATATCATTGTTAAAAATTAGGAAGAGAGCAAGGACGTTGTTCGCAGTTATTATGGAACATTAACTTCAATTAATAACTAATATAATGTTTTTTGGAGCTCATGACATATGAAGCGTAGAGGAGTTTAGTGATAGATCACGTTTAGTGTTTTTATAAAATAAACTTTACCAAGAAGAAAAATAGCATTATAATTCAAGTAACTTAAAAAAAAGTTAAGTTGATATTTCAATAGTTTAAATTTTTAACGCCAGGAGAACGTCTTTGTTATTCTTTTTTTTTACTTTCCTTTCAAAAGACCATTAATTGTTAATTGTTAAAAGTTATCTCGTTTCATTATAAATATCAATGAATAATTACTATCTTGTTATATTATTGGCATTTATGCAGTACGTTTTATGTATATAATTGATATTTCGTGAGGCTATATATAATATCATTATATCTTTTGAGATATATATATATATTTATATGTACAGCATAGATGGCTCAACATACATTTAACAAAGATATGTCATGTGATTTAACATAAATTGTAGCCATAGCAATGAAGTAAGATCGAAATAACCTTCCTAAGCCATCTTATGGCCCGGCATGGCTAGGTGGTTAAGGCGCTCGACTCGCAATCTGAGAGTCGCGGGTTCGAACCCCCGTCACACCGAACATGCTCGTTCTTTCAAAGAGGGAAGGGTGTCAAGTGGGTTGCATCCTTGACGTAAGAAACAGCTTTAGAAACGATGGCAGAGCAAGATCTGCCATCGGCTCAACGGTCCGCAAGGACAATGGGAAAAAAAAAAAAAAGCCATCTTATATAATGAGACCATGAGATTGAGATATATTCGTGTAAACAGCTAAGAAGACCGTTCATAACAGTTTATATAAGCTCCATAACCTCGTCATCATAATGCTGTTGCCTGTGTGTGTGAATGACAATAAACCCAAGAGTGCACATCACAAATGATAAAACGACACCCTACTCATTGATTAATCTGATATACTTCTTTTGCTTCCCCAGTTGACTGTTTTTTTTCTCTTGATTTATTTATTTTCTAGACATTTCGTTGTTCAATGTCACTTGTCCTGTGTTCGAGTGTTGAATTTCTGTTTCCATTAATCTCGAAGTAATTGCCTGTACACATACACATCCGCTAACGTATGTCATATTTACACGTTGGTTAAAAAGACTATAGAAAATCTATTTCAGAAACTCAGTTTGATATCTTATAGAACAGGACCAATTAAAAACAAGAGACAATATAACGTTAGTAACAAAAGTAACCAAAACTATTTTTCTTCATTACACAAAAAAATAAGATAACGTAAAATTAGATACAAGTTTTGCAATACCCAGGTATAACGTAGTTATAGAATACGGATATATTTTAGTTAAAAGGTTACACGACATACCAAACGCAAGAGAGAGATATATACATGAAAGTAACAAGACGCACAGCTATTTCAGACATTAAAACGTGGAAATATATAAGAAATGCCCAATACAAGTGGGCATTAGTTTTCTTCTCGTCCTGTAATTTCAATATAAAAACTATATATATTTTAGTTAAAAGGTTACACGACATACCAAACGTCATACCAGAGGTATATACATGAAAGTAACAAGACGCACAGCTATTTCAGACATTAAAACGTGGAAATATATAAGAAATGCCCAATACAAGTGGGCATTAGTTTTCTTCTCGTCCTGTAATTTCAATATAAAAACTATATATATTTTTTTCCAAGTTGCTCTTCAACTCTACATAAAGATGGTCAATCGCACTTTATAAAGACGACTCGCCTGTGCTAATACTGTGATGTATCGCCACAGATGCGAATCGTGACGCCACGGACGAAACGTTTAATACTTTTATAGAATGTGCATTTGGTTAACCCTCAAATTACTTACTTGTTTACATGTCGATCTGCTAGTGAGGGGTTCACATGCTGCATCATATTAAGCTATTTTATGTCGTTTGCTCGTTACAGCACTCAGTGTAAAAAAGTGAACACAAATTGGATGAAATAACTCATTTTATTTAAACAACTCATAGGAGACTCTTAAATAACAGATGAGATTATTTTCAATGTTTTATGTTGTTGTGTTTTTGTTGTTGTTGAACAAAGTTTTGAGTTAACAAAGAAGTTGGTGTGTAAATAGTTTATAAAAACGTATTTGAAAACCCGATGGGGGTCCATCGATAAATCTAAGGTTATCTGTGAGTTCATGAACCTTCAACAGAACAATGTTGCTGAGTATAAACCTATGTCTTAAGAGCTATGTTACACCTTTTTTCTGAAGCAAAATATTCGTAAAGCGAGACTATTAAACCATGTAAGACCAAATCACACAACACTGGGGAAATACGAGAAATCAGTCATTTCCATAAGAGTGGAAACGTTTGCAAAACAAAGCGTCTAGGACAGCAACGTGCTTGAAATCATACACGAAGCCACGTTTAGGCCAACGCCCTCATACACAAAATGAAAGCTACAGTTACGAAAGAGAATTATCAGACCCAAAAAGTCTCTGAAATGGAGATGGACAAACTTCCTGCTAGTATTAACAATATAATAATGTGAAGATGGACAAATTTCCTGCTAGTATTAACAATATAATAATGTGAAGATGGACAAACTTCCTGCTAGTATTAACAATATAATAATGTGAAGATGGACAAACTTCCTGCTAGTATTAACAATACAATAATGTGAACATGGACAAACTTTCTGTTAGTATTAACAATACAATAATGTGAAGATGGACAAACTTTCTGTTAGTATTAACAATATAATAATATGAAGATGGACAAACTTTCTGTTAGTATTAACAATATAATAATATGAAGATGGACAAATTTCCTGCTAGTATTAACAATAAAATAATGCATATTTGAGATAAACAAGGTTCACATGTCAAAAGTTCACTAGCTCTCGGCCACACCTCGAAGAATGTGGAATCATCACATCCACGTCATATTTCCTGATGGAGCTCCAATGAACTTTATACTTTAGTGTACTTAAACATTCCTCGGAAGCACATGTTCATGTGGGGTGGAGGGTCTGTGGAAAGTATGTTAAGATCTGTTCTGAGAGTGATCTCGCCGTTCTTTGTAAAAAGCTTAATACAACAGAAACTGTGGTTTCGACCAATACTTGGTAATTAGGGCCATCGGACTGAGCATGATTGATGATAGAGGAAGTAATTTCAAGAGGCCTGCAATATCTTTCACACAAACGACGATTAATTCTCGATATTAGAATCGTGCTTTAATGATTATAGAATAAAACTAGAAAATCCTAAACATAAAAGTTTTGACTGGATGTTCTTAAATATAATGTTAGCATTACGACGAATTCGGAAATAATAAAAACGTATTTGTATTGTTTTGGTAATTAGAGGAGAAAGTTACACAGTTTAAAATATTTTTGATACAAAAAATTCATTTGCAGAAAGTAGTACATCAGTCGAGGGTTACTTACTTCTTCTTCATTCTCACACGTTCTACAGTTCCATTCTCACACGTTCTACAGTTCTCTCGATCCAATGAAATAATATTTAAGCTTCCTAGATTAATTTATAAATTTCAAGAAATGAATTAATGGATTTCCTTTTAAGATAATGAAACTCAAATAAAGTTCAAACGACCCTTGAAATTCAAGCAGTTGAATCTCTTAATAGGACGTTCGTTATTAATTTTCATTTAAAGCAAAAACTGAAAAATATCTTATGATTACATAAGTTCTTTTTATATCCTTTTCTTAACGTTAAATTAGTAAATTTTACAATTTATGTTTTCCAGTGAAATTTCTTTGCTGTCGCTATTCTTCGCACTTGTTTCAATCAATAAAGGTTCTTAATGCAAAAATAAGTGATCCATTTGTTAACTAAGATAATTTGTTTCTGGGGTTGCCCTTATTTTGTCACTTTTTTGCCATCAGTGTTGTTTTTATAGTAGTTATTAGTTAAATAATCAATTTAAAAAGTTTTGCTATTCATGATGTTAAGTTTTTTTTTTTTCAGTTTTAAACAATTAATTTAGAAATATTTTTTGGTCTAAGAATAAGAATACATTATGAGATATAATGTTTTATACAAGTGTTTTTGTACACACTAGTTAACTACGTATCATATACTTTTTATCCTGAAATAGCAATGTGAGGGTCGCGAGTTCGAATCCCTGTCAATGAATATGCTCGCCCTTTCAAGCGTCGGGGTGTTATAATGTGACGGCCAATACAACTATTCGTTGGTAAAGAATAGCTTATAAGTTGGCGGTGGGTGATGTTGACTAGCTACCTTACTTCAAGACTATCACTTCAAAATTAGGGACGGTTGGCGCTGATAGTCCTTGATTATGTTTGCGCAAAACTCAAAACAAACAACAACAACAATCAAATAATCTTAAAGTATCTAACTGTAAATGAGTTTCGGTTTTTTTTTCAGCGTTTCATTTACCCAACTTCTTATTGTTATATTATTGTCTGAAGTTTTCTACAGTCATGCAAACTACTAAGATTAATGGGATCAACCCAATAAAAAGTTGAAATGAATGTTATATTTACGTATACTTATCTCCTCTTCTCTTCAGATTATTTTCTCTATAAGAAACTACATTTAATGCTTTACCATATTTTACATAATAGCAGAAGCTATTCAGTTCATGTGATTGTAGTATCTAAATGTACATGAGATTGAATCACTAATGGAATTTTAAATTGTCTGTGAACAGAAGCACGTGAAACTTTTGTAAAAAATCCTCGAAACTTTTATATACAGTTTTTGTTTGTTTATGATCTTCTTAAGTTCACAGAAAATATATATATAATTCACGAAAAATATTGTATTTTATCTAAGTAAGTGTAAGATGAAATAATAAGAGTATCAAATATAAGCTGACACTCTATTTCAGAGTAGTAAATAAACACGTGTGACCAGAAAAGTAATATTGGAATACAGAAATATTTTATTTATTTATCTATTTTATCATTACTAAAGCGAAAGCGTGTAATAGACGATTCAAAACAATGCGTGGAGTTTGTTTCCCAGAAGTAGAGCTCTTTTATTTATTTATCATTAGAATATGGAGTAGGCAACTCGCGATATTTTTACCGATATTACTTCATATTTCATATTTTTATATTTCTAAGCTTATTATTATTGTAAATGTAGTTAGGCCTACATTGGCAACATTAGGCTTAGTAGTTAAGCTATATACTTTCACATATTGTATTTTTATTTTTCCTAAACGACAGTTTTATCAACATAGAGACCTACTAAACACCTGTTAAATTTTAGATATTTAATGCATAATATAGATCTTACTATTTATAATAATATTATTTTAACATTTAATGTATAACATATTTAACATCAAATATATAATATTCAATGCATAACAAAGCGTGAATTAGAAAAGGCAGGAATTTTGATTTGGTAAATTTCCTTTTTCATTCAAAAAGTAAAAAGACAGATGCAATTTAAATTAAATTGAACTGGACATTACTGCTAGAAACATCTTGAAAAGATTATTGAAGGAAGGAGATGCTCCTCAAGCGTGTAACAATAGCAGAAGTAACAATATTAAAATCGTCTTATTTACATTGGGTACTTGGTGTTAAAAAGCAATAGTAGTTTAAGAAAAAATTACACAATAATAAATGATAATAAAGTAGAAAATAAAAGCGCTCACTGCCTGCAATATCTTTCCCTGTGGTAAGTGGTTGGAAATTAGGAACGGTGTTGCGCTACCTAAACTGCACTAACAAACATGCTACAATGGGATTCCGTTGTATGAACGAGAGAAAGCCTGAGGTTTGGCTGATTCTGACAAATATAGTGTGAAAATCAAATGAGATTAGAAAGATTGGTAAATCACATATAAAAAAAGACAATCCGCCTAAGGAAAGTGATAAGATTTCATTGTCATTTTTTAATGTTAGTTTAGCATTTTCTTCATAATAAAATTCATATATAGTTATTAGTTAAAAGTTAATAAATTTCAAATATTATGAAATGTTAGAAGTTCGTGCATAGCTAAATAATAATTAATTAATTAAAGATCAAAAAAGCTGATTTCTTAACGACAGTTTAAGCTCGTCGTTCCAACATCTTTAATTTACGTTCATGTTTCCACAAGTATCTTTTATAGATAGATTATTTCACCATGAATCAAGCTAACGAAGTTTGTCCTAATTCTTTTACAATCCATAAATTCATTAATGAACAGTTAACGGAGATGGGTATTTGGTGAGTTTGTTTTGAATATCCCCGCAGTGGTTTCGATACCCGTGGTAGGCAGAGCACAGATATCCCATTGTGTAGCTTTGTGCTTAATTACAAACAAATGTTTTGAATATTTTCGCAACGTTATACAACTGGTGCATTATGACAAGAGTTTTAATAGCTACAGGAAGCTAAAAAACTTTTCTATAGGTTATATATCGGTGCATATATATATAGTACGTTAATTGACAGACTAAAGGGAAGGCAGCTAGTCAACAGCCCTCACTGCCCACTTTTGAGCGACTCTTCTTGGCTGACCAAATTATGGAGTTTGGTTGTAATCAGCTAACGCAACCATTCTTCCAAAGTGCGGAGCACCACGAGACACGAGTCACACACCATCGGATTCTCAGTCCGACATATTAGCAATGTGGACCACCTCCGGCCTCGGAATAGTCACGGTGTTCATTTAAGCTCTTGTAATTCGGTTAAACTACAATTAAGTGATCAAACGCTTTGCGCCATATTTTTTTTATTTACTTTCCATAAATTATCTAGTTCACAGGTCTAGCTCTAATTGTTCAATATTTTCGTATTTCATGAAATCGCAATTATACAGTTAACTTGATTTACCTTATGCCTCAGCTTTCAAAAATCGAGTATCTTAATTAAAAGTCATACCACCAGTTTTGAGTTACATAAATTAATAATATTCCACAATTAGTTTATCTACTTCTTATTACGCTGTTAGTTTTAAATTCCATAGGTCATATCTCTCTTACTTAACTGATTTCACTGTGTTCATGCTGTTAGGTTAAGTTTGATTTGTTTGGAATTTCGCGAAAACCCACTCAAGGGCTATCTGCATTAACCGTCCCTAATTTAACAGTGATAGATTAAAAGGAAAGCAACTAGTCAACATCACCCATAGCCAACTCTTGGACAACTCTTTCACCAACGAATAGTGAGGTTGACCGTCACATTATAACACCCCCACGGTTGAAAGGACGAGCATGTTCGGTGACAGGGATTCAAACCCACGACTCGCAAAGTGTGAGTTGATCGTCCTAACTACCAGGCCATCCCAGGTCGCTGCTGTTAGGTTCCACTTCAATGGTCGGTTTACTCTAGTTGTTTCTGTGGAATCGTGGGAGACGTAAGATGTCGAATTTTTGAAGTTTTGAAGCTATTACTCGCTTTCCGACCTCTTTCAAAATTGTATAGTTTAGTTGACTTCACAACTTATAGTAAAACGAATTAAAACAAGTATTTCAACCATTTACTTCGTTGGTCGTTATATTGAAATAGAAACTATTAAACTCTTCGGAAGAATTTTTATTGACTTTTATAAGCTGTTAGATAAACAAACCATCCAACTAGTTAATTATTAACTTTTGAATTTCACTGTCAGTTGTAAACCATAAGGCGATTTTAGGTATATAAGATCTTAATTATTAAAAAAAGATATAACTAACAGGAAGAGTTGAATTTCTTTACACGTTTATAGCCATTGCGTTAGTATTTCAGATACATGGTGTTTTATAAATTTATAACCCTCATATTGGTGTTATCAATACAAAGTGTTTTCTAGACATATAGTCCTAATAATACAATAAATTATACAAAATGTTTTATATATTTATAATCTCCAAGGTGGTGTTCTTGATACAAAGTGTGTTGTGCATTTATAAGCCTCATGTTGATGCTATCAATACAGTGTGATTTTATACCCGCACAATGGTGTTGGTGTTGTCAATACAAAGTGGTTGATACAAAATATTTTACACATATATACCTCTTATGGCGGTATTACTGATACACAGATTTTTATATGGAAGTAGTTTTAGAATGGTACAACTTAATTTGTTCTAGAAATTTCTCACATAAGCACGTATTAGTAAACAAGAAAATGAAAACTAAGTACATATAGGCCAAGTTATTATTACACAAACAAAAGTTCGTGCTCTTCTCCAGATTCTCAATACCTGATTTCAGAAATTTTCATTAATAGCGATTATCACTTTGAAAATTATATTGTGCTTAAATTTCCGAAAATATCATTATAAAGATTAGCCAAAAAGTATGTAGACAGAAACATAAAGAGTTTTGATAGTTTTTTTTTTTTCACTTGGAATGTGTAGAGCAACCATAAATTTTATAATTAAGCTATGATCCATACTAATGAGTACACACAATCCTTTCTTTAAGATTAGTAATTTACATTTCCCTTCACTATTAGATGTTATCAGAATAAGCCACTTAGCTTCAAGATGATATTATTCTATGGTGCTTTGTGTGTTGGTAACTTAGCATGATGGCTTTAAACGTGAATTTTTCATTTGCATTTTAAAGCAACATCTACAAGCGCAGCGTCGTTTCACTGTCACTTTTATCACGAATCTGTGATCTAGTCTTTTAGTCGTCATTGAACTGACAGGAAAATATCACTCAGGTTTCCCCAAAGTATAAAACTAATAATTAGCTAAAAATTATAAAGATTTTTACAAAATGCTTTTCACTGTTCATATAAAGTCTTATAATTCGCAAGTATGCATGTTTTGACTTTCTGTTTGTTTTAGAGCAAAGTCGTATTGGGCTATCTGTTGTATCCACCTCGGGGAATTTAATCCCGGATTCTAGAGTCGTAAATTCGTAAACTTACCGCTGTCCCACCGGGGGACCGATACATGTTATGAATATCACAACTCAACCAAATAAATAAACAAAAAATGTCAGTACAATAACTACGTAATCTAAATGGAGTCCAAGTTGTTCCTAATTATAATTATATTTTATTAACTTTGTATTAAAACTTCCAGTCAGTAACTAATATTTGTTTCATTTGTTATAACACATTTCTTTATACTCAAACACACTGAAGTACAGTTGAAACAACAGTAATTATTACAATATATCATCCACGACTAGATGTACTTCCGCAGGGTCCCCGAAAAGGTTCTGTTTCGAGAGTAAATAAAACGAAAATTAAGAGTGACAAATGTTTATAGTTCTTGCTTTCGAAGTCCATATGTCAAGGTGTGTTGTAGCCTATTGAATGCATAATTTTTCTCGTGATTCATGGTATGCGCACGTTTTACTGAAATCTTGATAGTACAAGTTGCAACGTTAAGCATCCCTTATGTGACGTCATTTTAGTATCTACTGACTGACTGACAGACAACACACTACTGTAGTTAAAACAGGTGACCCCTTCAGCCCCTTTTCGTGGAAATTCCATTTTACTTCAAACATACAAACTTTTGCAAATGCTCTACCCTGTATATATATGTTCTTTGCCTATTAACATAAAAATAAGACATCTTAGTCAACAGAATCCTACCATGTTTTTCTCGTTTGATGAATAATGCTATATGTAAATAAAATAAGGAATTTAGCTGTTGTATATTGACAAAATTGATAAATTACTCTCCACGTCTGTTAGTTGTTGCTAATACTGCATTATCTATCGACTTAGCAATCGATGTAAGCTTATTACGAATTCATTAAACCATTGTTGCTTTAAATTTCTCTGGACTTAGGCTTTACTCTCATATGATCCTACAGTAATCTATTGTCAACCTTATTAATGAAAAAATTTTATTTTTAATTTACTGATCTCTACTCTTTGTTATTCGCTCTAAAAACAGCGTTTTGTCCAGATAAGAGAAAATGTGTTAGAATCGAAACTGCTCTTTCAAACTCTATTACAAGAATAGTAGTGATAATGCGGATAAAACTTACAGTGTCATCCGTTTATTACGTTTCTCACATGTTAACTTTAGAAAATTCCATTGACGTTAATCTGCTGGACACCGCAACTCAAAAAACAGAGCCCGTTGTACGTGACTACAGGTTTGAAATTGTACACAATTTCGGTTATGATGAAACGTACAAATTGAATTTTGTATTTCTAATGATAAAGTTTTCTGAGAAAGGTAATGTTTTACGTGAAATACCACAACATCTAAAAATAAGTTTCTCGTTGATTTTGTGTGTGATAAAAACATCAACTGTGTTCTTTTCACACAGTCATAAAGAAAGACATGTTTCTTCCAAATTTCTTTAAGCAACCAAAACTTTCATGACTGAACAACTAAAGTAGATTAAGTATTAGTATTTGATGATTAGATTACCTTTCTGTATCTTTTTAATGTGAAACTTGTGCATTAAGATAATGGTTTTATTACCTACATGAAGTTAAGAAAGTTTTGTTTTGTTTGTTTGATTGTTTGTTTTTTAATTTCGCGCAAAGCTACATGAGGGCTATCTGCGCTAGCCGTCCCTAATTTAGCAGTGTAAGACTAGAGGGAAGGCAGCTAGTCATCACCACCCACCGCCAACTCTTGGGCTACTCTTTTACCAACGAATAGTGGGATTGACCATCACATTATAACGCCCCCACGGCTGAAAGGGCGAGCATATTTGGTGTGACAGGGATTCGAACCCGCGACCCTCAGATTGCGAGTCGAGTGCCTTAACCACCTGGCCATGCCGGGCCCAGTTAAGAAAGAAGTATTCCTCTAGGTTTCTTGGCTAACGCAGAAAACACTGGCCTCTTTCTGCTTGAGCTTGTATCATCACAAATTCTTATCTTTTTCCCGAGCACTTGTTATTTTTCCAATTAATATCATACGAAATAACAAAATGCTTATAAAATTTACTTTATTTTTCGTGTCCAAGCCATAGTAACATTTCTAAAGTAACCTGTCAAATCTTTTAGAAATGTGTCTTTTCTTCTAGACACGTGAAGAAATGTGCTTTTAAGGGAACATGAGCATTAAAAACGCTATGAACAAATCAGCGATCCCCTACTTACTCTTATAGGTATACTTTCTCTTTCTTATATTATTTTTTCTTGTTCTGTTTGGAGCAAATGTGTGTGTGAGCTCCAGGAGAATTTTCTGATTGGCAACACAATCTTTTCTTTTGTCCTAACTTGTCTGAAGGGCACTTCAAAGTATATAAAAAGAAAACGTTAGAAACAAGACCATCGGAATGAATTCATTAAACGTAAACACATCAGTATCTCATATCTCAACCACTCTTTGTAGAAATAAAAACTGATGAATCAAATTCCATACAACATTTTTACGTGTATGGAGATCTTAGAGAATTTATGAATCTAGTTCAAGATCATCAATATTTCCTGCTTCTGCTTAACTAACCATACAACCTTAAACAGAATACTGTATGATGCCACATGAAAAAAAAAACAAAAAAAAAGTTTTTTCAGTTGCGTAATGATCTAGCTGATGGCCTCAGGCTTAGAAAAAGATTTTTTTTTCGTTCAGCTACAAATGGATACGGACGTACAATACACTATCAGCCACAGATAATGGAACACAGATAATACTACAACAGCTCGACATCTGAGGGCATTTGTCGTGGTTTTGTCTATCAAATCGAAACTGGAGCGATATCTTTAGATTATGTAATTTTCCGTTCAAAGGAAATATGCATATTCAAGTTAACTAGCTAAGTGTCTTCTGCTATTTGAAACACATATTTATTCGATGGAGTCAGTACATATTCCTTTCAGACTTTACACTTCACTCTGTATATACAGCTCTTTCTTCTTCTTCTTAAAAAAAAGGGTAACACTGTAAAGTGTTCTGTTTTAAATTATTATAAACATTCAGTTATTGCACGTAAAGGTAATTATGTTCCTAAACACGAAATTGCTAGCTTTGAAGTCCAAAGCTCCATCACATGGTTGACCTGCTTTCTTTCTGCTACTGAAACAGATTTTTTCCAACATACCTATATATTATTTCTACTTACCCACAATCAATTGTATTTTGCGTGTAATCTTGCATAAAATCTGGACTTTATCACGAAGACTCGGAATATCCAACTAGAAATACATGTACTAGCTCATTGAATGAATGACATTAAGAAGATAATTTAAATTCAGTGGTTTTTCCAGATGTAGTGAACTAGAACCTATCTTATCAAGCGGGAGTGTTCTGGCACGTTAATAAAAAACAACACGTTAACTTTTATTTAGACATCAAACATCCCTAAACCAATAAAACGATAAAAAATGAAGACGTGTAAGCAACAACAATACTTGATCACGACAAATTAACTTGCAATTAACACTATTTATATTCTCAAGTCAAATTTAAAAATAAGAACACATTTTTATTATATTATATATATATAGATACTTTGCGACCCTTTATGCCCCTCGGTGAGACAGTGGTAATTTTACGGGCTTGCAACGCTAGAATCTGGGGTTCGATACCGCGTGGTGGACACAGCAGATAGCCCAATGTGGCTTGGCTCTAAAGACACACACATACAACCCTTTATTTAAGCACAGAATAGTTTGTATTTGTAACGAACTAATACATTATATTGGATACGATTATTTTCTCGGAGGTTTTATTTGAAGCATTATTTTAATTTCGAAATAAGTTTAATTTATAAAGGTGAAATTCCTTGCAAGTTTTGAATGCGTTAATGTTCTTAGTTGTTAACTACTTTTGTGGTTGGTGTCTTAAAAAGAAGTGTATATTAACTCTTACTTGTCTTAATTGAGACAGTTATTTCATTAGTTTTGAGTCGGCATACTCGAATCTGATTGCACTTTTCATTTGTAGAGCCTTTAAACACGTTTTTCTGTAATTGGATTAAGGCTAAGATAAAAGTTTCACAGGTTTACCTACAGAACTCCAATAATCAAAGCGAGAATAACTCGCACGAAGGATAAAGTTGCTAAATATTTTATTATAACTGAAGAAACTTCAGATTCTGTATTTTTTCCCCCCTTTTCGCAATGATTTAATGTCATTAATATTAAACTACTATGTCATAAGATTTTTCAGGAACACTTCTTATAACTGATGATGAAATCAGTCAGATATTCGTTTTCTAGATTTTTTTTTAATGAGTTACGAAAGTTTTTACAAAAATCTTATGAATATTTAATTTTTCTTTTATAACGCCGTTGTTGACGAAGAAGTTATACTTTTACGAAAATATCTAAAGAGCAAATTTCTCAGGCCTTTCAATAAAGAATTTATTTACCAAATTAAGTCCACTGTTGTTTTCGTAGAACATATGAGCAGTTAATGTATATTTTACTCCAGTTTTTATCAATGCAATATCGTGTTATGTTGCCAAACGAAGTTAGTTGTTTCAATAATGGATGTGCACATTTTATTTATTTTCCTGTTTGGTGAAACGTAAGGCTTGCATTACAGTTATAGCTTCGAACGTGGTGATAGCCGTGATTACAAACACAATTAAGAAAAAATAAAACAAGATCAATAATAACATATTATTCCAGCTGTATTTTTAAAGTATTTTACTTAATTTTTAATTATAAATGTAATTTCTGAAAACAAAAGTATTTACCTTTATAATTAAAAAGTAAGTTGGACGAACGATGTTGCCACATAGGTAGGCTTTATAATCGATGCAGAAGAATTAAGCTAAGCAGAAAAGTTTTAGTTTTCCCCTTTTTTTTTTGTTAACTTTATTTATTTGTATTTCCTTATCACTACAAAAAATAAATTCGAAACTAAAAGATAATTGACTCATCTGTCTTTTCTTCTTCTATAAAAACAGAAAAAAGTGAAAATCATGGAATTTTTCCTCAGCAAAACGCTTCCGAGTTCTTGTGTTCGATAACTTATGTATGATTCAAAATGTACAGAGTTTAGTGAACTAATTAAGTATTGTTTTAAAAAGGAAAATAGAAGGGTTTAAAATCAAATTTTCGTCATTACGGCAATCAACGAGAACAAAAAAAAAAGCTAGTTTTCTATATCACATATACGTATATCTGGATCTAAGTATAAAAATTACTACACTTATGGAACGTCTGAAAAACCACATTCTGAAAACATAAAATATCCCACTTCTATAATTAAAGGTTAAAGTAGCCTACTTGTAAAGGTTAAAGGAGCCTACATATGAAGTTAAAGTAGCTTACTTATACAGGTTCAAGTAGGCTACATATAAAAGTTAAAGGAGCCTACTTACAATTAATATGGGCATATGTGTAAAATAATTAAAAAAAAGATCCCAAAACATATTGGTAGAATATTTTATTTAGACCGCAAAGGTTGCCTGTAACGAGAGTACGTTAAGAGAAATTGATTTGGTGTATTTATGCTCTTTATGTTTTGTAAAAAAAAAAATCTCCCAATGGCTCAGTGATAAGATAGGGGGCCTATATACGCTAGAGTTCCAGGTTCAATCCCCTAGATAAACACTGTGGAGATAGTGCATTTTACAGTTTTGCGATAAGAGAGAAACAAACACATCAAGGTAAAGATGAAAAACTACTAATGGAAATTAACTTCAGGCTACAGCGTACACAATGATTGAACTGCCCTTTAATCTTTTGTTACAATCAGTACTCAAACAGAAATTACCTTTTCGACATGTCGATTAACAGAAAGGACCCTCGTACGTCAGTTTAAGAGTTTTAAATACTAACAAAACATTTAATAAGTATATAACTAAACAAACATTATTTTCAGTGGATATATTATATGATACTAACACACACTGTTAAATAGAGTATTGGAAAATATAGTAGTATTCTGGTTGAATATGGGGACTCTTATTGGTAATATATTTGGGCACTATGCATTAAAAACGCATCATGTATTTCTTAGAAGCATATTCGGGGATATAAGCCTGCGCATGGCCTGCTGGTTAGGGCGCTCGACTTGCAATCTACGGTCGCGAGTTATAATCCCTGTCACATCGAACATACTCGCCCTTTCAGCCGTGGGGGCTTTATAATGTGACGGTCAATCCAATTATTCGTTGGTAGAAGAGTAGCCTAACAGTTGGCGGTGGATGGTGTTGACTAGTTTCCTTCTCTGTAATTTATCACAGCTAACTTAAGGACGGCTAGCGCAGATAAGCCCCCGTGCAGCTTTGCGCGAGATTGAAAACAAACCACAAAACAAGCCAATCAAATTAGCGTTAATTAGTTTGTCAAGATAAAAAAAAACAAGAACAAATTTAAAGATTAATTTGTATAGGCAAAATTATTTTAGAGTTTCAAACTTATATATCAAAACAAGCAATTATATACATTATATCATTAACTCGAAATCTGTCGGTGTGTAGGAAACTAGACAGACTAGAATTCGACGCTTCATTGGGATTTACAATCCTCTATTGACAGTTCGTTGTCTCTTGCTGTGTTAGTTTCATTAATTACGCTCCATTAGCAGCATTACTTACCCATCATAACCACTCTTAATACCACAAATGATGGGAAAACAACGCTTAGGAGCCCTTATACCTCTTGCATGATTCCACATAAGCGAGACAATATACTTTATTGAGATCTATGGTACTTGGTGTAAGTAAATAGTAACATGAAGCAGCGTTATTAAACTCCAGTGGAGAAGATGTATGAATAGATATATAAGCATTCTTTGTAAATCTGAAGAAATTTTAATCATATATTATCATTACTTTGATAAGTAAGCGTGATATGAAGATAAAAGCATTCAATGCAGTTGCCCAATGTAGATTATCGAACACCGCAACCACTCTTTAACATAAACTGGTTACAGTACAAAATAAACACGTGGTTAAACTACTCTTCATTTCGTATTTTGTAAATGCATATATTAACTAAAAGGGATTTTTATATTTGTAGTTTAAGCAGGATTTTGCAAGGAAATGACTGCATAAAGCGGATATCAAATCTGCTAACATAAATAATTGCTGTAGTTCAAAAGTACAGAAAAAATACTGGAGCAAAAATTGTTCTTTTTTGTAGTGGCATAGCGGTAAGTCTGCGGATTTACAACGCTAGAAATCGGGTTTCGATACCCATGGTGGGCAGAGTACAAATAGTCCATTGTGTAGCTTTGTAAATTGTAACACAATTCGACATATCTTTTCAACACACACATATATATATATATGCGTGTGTATCCATTCTATGTGTGAGTCGACTGGATACATTGTTAATATTAAGATGGGGGAATATTTTAGAGCTTAAAATGTTGAGTTACTTATCATTTTGTTTTTTGTTCATTTGTTTGTCGTTAAGCACAAAGCTACACAACTGGATATCTGTGCCGTGCTCACTACGGTATACAAATCCGTTATAAACTTTCAAACGTACCGCCCCCAGTGGCACAGCGGTATGTCCACAGACTTACAACGCTAGAAACCGGGTTTCGATACCCGTGGTGGACAGAGCACAGATAGCCCATTGCGTTGCTTTGTGCTTAACTTCACACAATCAAAACTTGCCATTGCAAGGCGTAAAATTCTAAAATTATACCTGTTTATTTTTATAGGACTTCTGTTCTTGAACAAGTCTCTTAGCCTGTCGGTAAAACGCCTAAAACAAACAAGAAATTGTTAAGACTGCTAAGAGTTCATTTTGAAATGTGTGCATGAGACCGCTTAATATCAAATATTCTGAAGTGATCTTTAAAATATACATATGTAATTTAACTGTTTCACAAAACTAGCACTTAGATTAGAAACCTTATCTTCATCAAATGGGTTTCCTTCCTGAAGTCTTACAAGTATCAATTGCACGTTAAGTTTATTATATGAAAGACAAGCCTATATTCTATGAAAGGGAACTCAATATATCTCCTCACTTCCAAATGGCATGGCATGGCCTTGTGGTTATAACATAACGGTCCATCCCACTATTCGTTGGTAAAAGAGTAGCCCAAGAGTTGGCGGTGGATGGTGTTGACTATCTGCCTTTCCTCTGGTCTATCATAACTAAATTGGGAACTAATACCCCCCCCCCCCGTGTAGCTTTGCGCGAAATTCCAAACAAACAACTTCCACACAGAAAAAAAAAAGAGTAAGCTTTTAAGACCTGAAAATATAACCACTAATATTTCTGTGTAAAAACGACCACCTGTTATCGATGACATGTCGTACAGAACTTTCTTACTCTAGATAGCAGATTGTTTCTTCTTCAAAGATTTTATGCTATCGTTATCTAGATTTCAAAGAACTCAAGACACGATCCTTAAAAGCACTTTATCTGCTAAGACAGCCAACATGTTTGAAAGAAAGTTCTTGTTAAGGATCTGACAGCTTTAGAAAGTTTCAAAATATGTCTACTACAAAACCTAAGTCTTGTCAATTAAGTACAAACAGTCTTTTTTTTTTTGAGGTTCTGAACAAAGTTTTTATTGCTTTGTCACTAAGTAGCAAAATAAGAAATAAAGTAGGCCTATTTTGTATGTACTATTATAATACCGATCTTTAAAAGTTTGCGTTTTACACTTATTTCAGTAAAGCTGTCAACTTGATTGAGTTCTTGTTGTTCGTTTATGGAGGTTTAACGATTAATACCGTCTTTTCACAGTCTACATAGTGTTTGCCCGTACAAAGCAAGAATTTCGGAAACATTTTAAAATATAGCACAAAATCCTACAAGGTAATCAACTGGATTATTTGATGTCAAACGATGACTAGAATTAGGTTTTACTCGTATTCATTTGCAAATAATAATAGATAATTAAAATAAATTTTCCG
>NW_013665622.1:46134-57416 GCF_000517525.1 Limulus polyphemus
GGGAAGGCAGCTAATCATCACCACCCACCGCCAACTCTTGGGTTACCAACGAATAGTGGGATTAGCCGTCACTTTTTAACGCCCCCACGGCTGAAAGGGCGAGCATGTTTGATGTATTCGAACAAGCTGATCGAATTGCTAAAACAAAAATAAAAATAAAAGTTTTTCTACAAAGAATTAAAAAGGAAACGTTTATTTAATTTCGATTAAACCTGTCCTACAGGAGTGACCAGGAGAACAAATGATTAAATTGTTTGATAGTCCATAAATAAACCAAAACATGTTTTAATTTCTTTGGAGATAATAATAATTCAGTTGCTCTTGAAAATAGCAGATGTTTTGAGCACAGTGTAGACTTATAATTGAAGACGAGACAAAATCATAACAAATATTCCATAAACAGGACTTTGTATTTTGAAACAAAGTTTCGTATGGGTTCTGCTTAGTGAATAGAGTGTCAGTTTTGCATTTTTGTTTAACAGATATTTGCATATGTTCGTTTGCATGCGTGATATTATGTTCGTAAAATCGGAGAGTAATGTTTTTTGTTTCTTAATGTTACTTTTATATGTGCTAAAGATACTAAGTAACATTTAGCATAAAAACAGAATTACTATAATTCTATAGAGGAGATAGGAAAAGTGATGTTGGAAAAACGCTCTTTTTCCTCCACTGATAATTTTATACATTAAACAATATTCGTGAATTCTTCGTTGTGCAAAGGCTCTGTAAGTATATACGTATTCTTAGTGAATTAGGCCTAAGTAGTTTACTTACAGTGTTGAACTCGGCAAGCATATGCCACCCTCCCACTAACAGTTATAACACTTCATATCACCATAGTAGGTGTAAAGCCTCGAACTTTAAAAATAAAATAACTTCACCGGAGAAGAGACGGTCTAAACCATTTTGTTTAACATCCAAACTTTCTTATAATTATACTATTTTACGTTATATGCTCTAATAATTTTTTTCTCTTCTTCTTTTCATTTGTTCACATTAATATATAAGTACTTTTATGATATGTCTATAATTTACTTTTATTTTTGCAGCCAACTGTGAAACTTATTCAGTGAAATCGCAGTCTCTTCATTTTCTGAAGTTACAGCTTATAAATTGGAGTTCATCTACCCAAAACTTTACGATGCGAATGTAGCTTAATCGGTGGTTATGCTGAACTGTAACCATACCTTTGTCTTCAGAGAGCAGTAATCGCGAAGTTAGATGCAGGCAACCAATCAATTGTAATTCGCAAGGGCTAAATCTCCCGCAAGATCTACATCTTAGAGTAGAACGCTACATAAATTAGGCTCTACGGGAATATACTGCCCGTGCATTTTAAAGAGGTTATTTTGAGAATGAGAAGATGCCAATAAGCATTTGCTAGCTAACGTAAGTATATTCTCTTTATAATAAAAAAAAATTACAATATAGATGTTCATTAATTCACAAGTTCGTTGAAAAATATTCATAAATACGTGTTTCTGTGTCTATAGAGTATTTAGAAGTTCCCAGGTGGAACCCTTGCATTTTCATCCTTTTTGTAAGATACACAATATGTTTGCTTTGCTACAGGATTTTTCGTATATTAAAAAATACGAAAAGAAGATTCAAGATGATAAAATAAATATTTTTCTATCATACTACTTGACTTGGAAAATATAAAGTTTTTGGCAACTACGTCAAATTTTTCGTTACATTCAAGAAACAAAAATGCAATTCTCGCTATAGAGAAAAGTCCTCAAATGTATTTTATTTGCATTTGATTTAACTGTATTATATGTGCAGGCTATATAGACATAAAAAAGGGCAATCGTACAGTCGTAAGGCTGCTGTAATTATAAGGCTTGGATTGACCATTGTTGTTTGTTGAGAATCCCCAAAAGTGTTTAAAATCTATGAGACAAATGACCCAGAATTAAAGATTTGACAGAAGGTTAGAGAGTTAGGGACAGAAATATTAGAGAATATCTGACTGTAAACTGGGAACAGCTTTTGAAGCTACCCACATGCAAGCTTATATGTAATTGGCACAGTGCAAAGTTGCATTCACATGTCGATGAATTGTTGCTGAATTCCCATCAACAAATATGCACAAAAATACGGTAAAACTAGAAAATATTTTGCCTTCAGTAATTTGCGTTTGAAAAATGGCGAAGTCGCATTAGTATAGTGAAACATTCCTTCATATGGTAAAATTATTTCACCAATATGTGCAGCCAAAATCTGAATCTGCGGTTCAGTTACGTACGAAGTTGAACGTTCGTCTAAGTTAAATACTGAAGCTCCTTGAACAGACGTTAATCGTATGTTTGTTCAATCTTTGGTCTAATTATGCTTGGCTTAAACTATGCGATGAGCCCATGGCTTACACGTGTTGTAGTGGCTATTAATGGAATAGAACATTGCAATTCTCTCACACTTCTTCTTAACTTTTAGTATACTCTTATCAATTAAAACTGATCCTCAATCGAAATCAAAAATATGAAAAACACCTGATTCTACACTAGGAGCCTTTTCCTTCCGAGTAAAATGTCAACTTTCTGATCCAGTCATCCTGTTACACTCAGTTCAAGCGAATCTCAGTTTGTTTGTGGTCAAGCACAAAGCTACACAAAAGGCTATCTGTACTCTGCCCACCCCGGGTATCTAAACCCTGTTTCTAGCGTTGTAAGTCCGCAGAGCGGATCTCAGCAAATTATTAAAGTCTGAAAACTGACGTAGTGAGGCATTTTGATCGAACTCCTTTTTGATTGATAAAGATTACTCTGCAAAGTTCCCGAATCTGCAAGTGAATGTAGTGGAGTAACATATGTCATATTCTTATAATAATTTCTTTTTTGATTGTACTTTTTACTCTTAATGTTTTTATGATATTAGTGTGTTCGATTTAAGGGAGTGAGGTAATAGCTCTGGCTTCACTATTATTGCAGTTAAGTGATAAAGACATGTCACTAGAAAGAACTTGTAGATATTTGGAGTATTGCTATAACATCTGAAGTTATAACGTTGTCACACCACATTGTTATTGGTTCTTAACACCATAAAGTTAGATCATATTTAGCCAATCCTGTTTAGTGTTCTTGTTTTGGTCATATTGGTATGGGGTATACAGGCATACCATGTGTTTTCTGGATCTCGTGGTTTGACAGAGGTCCCTCTCAACTCCAACTTTCTTTGACCTCCTTATTTCTACTGCTCAATACAATTGGATTTCTATTCTTTTATTGTGTAATCAGAGATTCTTTGGTCTCAGATCCTTACTAATTTTGCGTATATTATGCTTTTTTTAATATCGTTAAGATATTCAATATCTGTTGAGAATTTGTGGTATTACACATCCTAAGAGCTGATGGTAAAGTAATTAAGCATTTTGTTGATACTGAGCATCCTCACCTCATGTTTCTCAGTGAAACTTAGTTATTTTGTCATTAATCTTGATCGCACCAATGCTGTACATGGTGGCTTATGCATTTTTTATTAAGGAGGAGATACCACAAGGTATTTCATACCACAAGGAGGAAGATATTTCATACCATAAGAAGGAAGATATTCCATACTATCTTGTTCATAATGTGAACATTTGACGTTTAAGTGTTGATTTTGTTATTAATGTTTCTCAAACTGCTTTTTGTGTTATTATTTATCAAAGCAAACTGACTCGGCTTGTTCGAGATATTGACACTGTTATAACACTTTGTAGTGGGATTTTTGCTCATCATTCCCTGTGGGAATATGATCACATGCATGCAAATGATCAGTCTCTTTCATGAATGAGTATGATCTTATTCTAATTAATGATGGCTTCATATTCGACTATACCGAGCAATTGGGAAGCTTATTCTTCTTAATATTTCTTTTATATCTTGTTGGCTTTGATGTACAAGTACTACATAACATTTTAGGAGTAATCACCTTCATTGTGAAATATTTTGTTCTTCGCTTCTCTACCTAATTATTCTTTTTCCCCTCTCTAGAAACCATCAAGTTAAGTTGAATGTATTTACCCATGAAGTTAGATCTCATTTCTTTTATCTCATTGTTTCCTCATTTTGCTTTCGTTGGAAATTTAATGGTATATGCTCCATCGACGGGTTCCATGAGGGGGGTTGAATATAAAACTACTTTATGGTATTCTGTGGTTAGGATTATAGGACTTTATGTCTCATTTCTCTCAGGCACAGGCTCTAAAACACATCTGAGGTAGGAAAAAAACTCTGTTATGAATTCTTTTCTTTTCTTAAATTATAGATTCTTTTGTCTCATTTGTATGGAAATTTTTAGGAATTTTCAGAATATTCATCATATGCATAAAAATATAAATTGAAAGCATGAACATCGTACAATTTATACAACAACACATTGTGAGGCTATTGTTGTATTTATTGTTTCTCATTGTTCATTTTTATTCTCCTTCCAGATCACCAAGAATGAGGCGTTAAATTTTTTTATTTATAACTCGTAAATTACAAGTAAAGAAAAACTTTTTAAAAAAAAGAAGTAATTGTAGGGATGGCTAATATCACTCCTTCAAAAGCAATGTAAACAAAACAATATGGATGGCATTTGCATCATTCCCACATAACAGCACAGGCACATAGTGTAGTAGAATGTTAACAGACAAAAATAGGATAAATTAAACTGAGTTGTGATTGAATAGTTATATATATATATATTGATTAATGTCGACATTCACTTCCTTTTTTGAAAACGTTTTTCTTCACTTGCTCACTTGTCTTTTTTTAAATGCAGTATTTCGATAGACACAGGTAGATTGTATTTATAGCCAGGTTCTAAATACAATGAAGTTCCAACTGTACTATTTATTGTATATCTATATATTTATTGGCTGGCAATTCCTTTCACCCTGTACTTAAGCTTTTTAAATGAACATCACATTTCTGTAAGAAAATTAACTTCAAAGGATAATGATAACATCGTTTACACTAGAATTATAATTTTTTTAAATACTGCTAGTTATTAATAATACTTATAAAAGCAGATACTCCGTTTGAAACTATATCACCTCAGTGAAATTGGTTAAGACCATTGTTTGATTTTTGAGTTATTATGTAATAAAAAAAGAAGCAGAAGAAAAACGAAATTCAAACTTTTTACTATGATATTTACAGTTATTCCCAGAACTTGTGACTCAGTCATTACATAGATATTGCTATAAAAGAAAACACTGTAAAATATTGTAAAGTCCTGATGATCTGTTAAGGAGATATTTAAAATCGTGCTTCGATGAACAATCCGAGCCATCCCCACATAGGCAATGCTACTGCCTGTCTGATATTTCTCCAGCATCTCTAAATAGGCAGTGCTACTGACTGTCTGATATTCCTCCAGCATTCTTACATAGACAGTACTACTGCCTGTCTCATATTCCTCCAGCATCCCTACATAGGCAGTGCTACTGCCTGTCTGATATTCCTCCAGCATCCCTACATAGGCAGTGCTACCGCCTGTCTGATATTCCTCTAGCATCCCTACATAGGCAGTGCTACTGCCTGTCTGATATTCCTCCAGCATCCCTACGTAGGTAGTGCTACTGCCTGTCTGATATTCCTCTAGCATCCCTACATAGGCAGTGCTACTGCCTGTCTGATATTCTTCCAGCATCCCTACGTAGGTAGTGCTACTGCCTGTCTGATATTCCTCCAGCAGTCTGCTTTTTCAAACGTAGCACTTCACCAGGACCTAATTAGGTAATTTATTCCATGTTTGCAAATTTTAATGCTCCTAATAAATATTTTATTTTATATGTATGTAGATTGTTCAAGTTGAATTAGACAGTCAGTGGTACTTTTTTCCTTACGAAATCTAGTTTGTTATGAAAAAATGACCTCAAAATTCAAGGTACCAAGATGATGATGAAATAAGACGACATAATGATAATTGATATGCTAATTTACCAGGTTTAAACAGAGGAATCATGCCAACATGTTTCCAATCAAGAAAACAAATGTCAATCAAGGTGCTGTCATTGTATCTATCTTTCACCCTAGCTCTCCTTCCTCGGAGTTATGTCGAGGCTGTCATTTTAGACATTAAAGATGCCTTTGATATTACTTATATTTATGGATTCCTTCGAAAAATTAATGTTTTTGGTTATCGAATGGGGGGGGGGGATTTTCTACGTCAAAATTCGAAACTCTTGTTTTCCACAACTTATCTAATTGAAGAAGTTCCCCCCAAATATAAACTCAGCCTTACCCTCTTTAAATGATGAGCTATCGTTTGGGATGCCTTCATAGAGGAGATCTTTGTTGTGATGTATTTACTGACGATGTTTCTCTTTTTCGATACAGCTGAGATCTTGGGTGTTTATGCCTCTCGTTACAAAGTAATTTACATTACTATCCATTTTCGGCAGAAACTGAGGATTCTATTTTGTTGCTTTTGAAATGTAAGGCCACGATTTATTATTCATTTATTCATTATTTCTTCTTTGAATATATGTAACATTGATATTTATTAAAATAGTAAGACTTGTTACTTGATAAAAGTTAGTCTTGAAAAGCTCAGAGACGTTTCAGTCTTCTTTGGATGGTTTCGTGGGAGGCATATCGTGTAACCATTTTTAAAAAAAATTAGCCCGCCAATGGCATATCTGTATATCTGCGGACTTATACCGCTAGAAACGGGTTTCTATACCCGTGGTGGGCAGAGCACAGATAGCTCATTGAGTAGCTTTATGTTTAATTACAAAACAAACAAACAAACTATGGATGTGCTTTTCATGGTTCTGTCCCTTCATTATTACTCAGAAACTTCAAATTTCTATCTTGAGTATTATCTTTAGAGCAATAAAACATGCCTCTACTTTTGCTTAATGCATTTTGACATCTGAGAATTCTTAAATTTATGTGGACAGCAGGTTATTGGTTAATATGATTTCAAGTACATACTATATATTGATGAATTTATTCAGCATTAGCTTTAGAATTTTGTTTTCCAAGAACATTGCATTCTTCTTCCTCACTTTCTTTAGCTCGTATAAAAATCTTATCTTCTCTATTGCACAAGTTCCTCTTTCTTCTACAGCATAATTTGGAACCTCAGGTCATTTAGCAATATTAACTACCGTGGTGTTTTTACGTAATTCCTGTAGATCTCACCTTTTGTTTCTCGACCACTCGAATTGGCTTTATTATCAGATTGTTTAGTTTACTTTAGCAACTTTGAAAAGTTTCTGTATATTTATACTGATAATTCTTATGGGATATTGACTGAAGTATTGACTGGCTTTTTGACGTTAGTTTCATCCCTGTCTGACTGTGTTTTCTCAGATCTCTCTCTCTCTACTCTGGTTTATTCACGTAGTTTGATAAACCTCAGATCTAATATACAAAACTTTGCCCTGGTTTGTTGTTGGAATTACGATCACTCCGTTGCTATCTTGCATGCAGCAGTCGACGTTTAATTAGTGTTTGATTTCCTGGATACATGGGAATGTGTTAGCTGACAGAACTGCTAAAACAACTCAATCTATCACTTTTCCCGCTGTAACTATACCTTTGGGTGATGACCTTTGATTTGATTTGTTGTGCGCAATTTCCTACTTGAACTGAACTTTGGTCAAATACTTTAATCTGTCGTTTTATCCATAAGCTCACCCCACCATTATTTATCCGGACCTCGTGTTACCTTGAAGGATCGACTACGTCTTGGAACTTCTCGTTTGAATTTTACCTTAGACAAAATTGTGTGAACCCACTTCTCTTATTACTTTGTCTTCCGTTATTTATTTTGAATGTTAGTCTTTGAAACTCTCTCTTGGTACGCATATATCCACTAGGATTTAACATAAACCCACTTCGAAGGCAAAAAAAAAGACGGTTGATATAAATGCAAGTTCTATACAGTGAAATCGTGATCAATAAACTGTAATTTAAAGATACGTTTTATCATAGTATTCTAAGTATAATTAGTAGTCATAAGTGTATCAAATTATAATTTTAGTGTACAGTCAAATCCTATCCCCAGTAAGTTACGCATAAGGAAGTAGATGATTATGATCCTATGGCTAGAAAGTAGTAGCTTTTGTTTGTAAAAAGCTAAATGGGCTACCTCTACTGTGCTAATCAGGGATATCAAAACCAGGTTTATATTATTATAAACCTCCAGATTTACCGCTGTTTCATTGGGGGGGGGGCAAAGTAATAGCTACTAAATATTATTAGGTGTAAGTAGAGGTAAAAGACAACAACGATTGTTTTTGACGAGAAGATTTGTATAGTTAGGTTTAATTCTTGTACTTTTTGTTAGATTTATCATATTGTTAAAACCACAGAAGTGGTGTAAAGTCCAATACTGTGTGTTTTTTTAGGCTTATGACGCGAGAAACTTTCTTACTAACAAACCAATCAACATTGCCAGTTTCTAACGATGCTAAACAGTTGCTGTTATTTATGGAGTCAGAGAAACTGAATACTTCCAACAAAAGTTGCGTAATGATGCTCTTGGAAATGTTTGAAATGTACACCACGAACTTTTAAACAATTAACTGGATACAGGGTCTTTTTACAGGAAAAGTTTAAAATTTCATATATTAGTTTTTACGAATTTATTGCTTGTTAAGGTTAACTGCTTTGGAAAAAAATTAGTAAATTTAGTAATTTCCATAAATTTATCGGTATTACATAGTTAAGATAGTTTGTTCACAGACATTTCCTGGCACTGTATATGTGAAAAAAAAACAACAACAACATATAATCTTAGTTGATTATGAGTTACTTATCAGCTTATTGTTACATTGAGTATATCATACAATTTCCACTCTGTCACATACTGTGTTTTGTTCTTTTACATCAATAAAAATATACATTATTGACTGATTTGATTTTTTTATAACAGCAAATTAACTTTTGAGTTTTTATGATATCCATTTCTTTCCCAGAGCAGAAACTGTGGTGGGCATTGCTGGTTCTTCTAGAACTTTTTTTAACAAAATGTGCAACAGTTGGTACCAATTATCCAGGTAAAGATATTACATTTATCTTTGAAAACTTTAAAACAACTGTGTTTATACTGTTATTGCATGGTATTATTAATCATAAGTGTTAAACTTATAATTAATGTTACATTATTATTGCTTTTAGGACCGTTGTTAGATTTTTAAATGCAAAGATACACAATGGGTGATCTGTCCTCTCTCTACCGCGGGGAATCGCACCCCGGAGTTTAGTGTAATAAGTCCGAAAAATTACGGTTCATTAGCCTCGGGATATTTTTTTCATCGGGCAAAAATTAGAACTTTCTATTCTGAAATATCCTATGTAGATTATAAAGAAACCTATATATTCTATGAAAGATTTAACTGTTTATGTTTGGTTTCAAGAATCATTATGTGTGTCATTTGCAAAGTATTAAGTCCTTAGTGCCATTTGCAAAGTATTAAGTCCTTAGTGCCATTTGCAAAGTATTAAGTCCTTAGTGCCATTGCAAAGTATTAAGTCCTTAGTGCCATTTGCAAAGTATTAAGTCTTTAGTGCCATTGCAAAGTATTAAGTCTTTAGTGCCATTGCAAAGTATTAAGTCTTTAGTGCCATTTGCAAAGTATTAAGTCCTTAGTGCCATTTGCAAAGTATTAAGTCTTTAGTGCCATTGCAAAGTATTAAGTCCTTAGTGTCATTGCAAAGTATTAAGTCCTTAGTGCCATTTGCAAAGTATTAAGTCTTTAGTGCCATTGCAAAGTATTAAGTCTTTAGTGCCATTGCAAATTATTAAGTCCTTAGTGCCAGTTGCAAAGTATTAAGTCCTTAGTGCCATTGCAAAGTATTAAGTCTTTAGTGCCATTGCAAATTATTAAGTCCTTAGTGCCATTTGCAAAGTATTAAGTCCTTAGTGCCATTGCAAAGAGCTTCTTAAATTCTGATAAAATGAAAACATTTTATTCAGCGTGTTATAGTTTGGTTATAATTTTAAATAATATCTTACTGTGTCATAAACTCTTGCGTATTTATATCTTTACAAAGAGCGATTGGTCGTGAAAAATGTTTATATATTGTATTTATGACAAAGCTATTAAGGCTATCTCCCGTCGTCCAAATGTTGAACTACTGACCAAACGAAAGGCAGCCAGTCAACAGTACCCTATCACTCATCATCCACGATAAGGGATTGACTGTCACTCTTATAATAGATCCATAAATGAAAGTGAAATCGCTCAGATTCGAACGTGCCTCGTCAGCTTCGAAGTTCAGAGCCTAATTCTAGGACTAATCTCAACCCTAAGAAAAGGTTTATACTCCAATATTTTGTGTTTCAATATGATTTGTCCTGTTTCTGTATACACGAGGATTTAAAAATACACAACTAAAGTTTCTTATTGCAGTTGATAATACTATCTTGATGTTCCTAAAATTCATTAGTGCATTTTTGCAAGTTAATTTAAATCAACATTATGTAATATTAAAATGTCAAAAGTTTCAAATTTTCTTCTTTTTCTTTTAAATCATAATTCCCATTTTTATGGGTGTAAATAAAAATGATTATTTTTATTTAAGTATAATGTTTGTGACATTAATCTTTGATAAACGATTGTCATAACATAAAATCAGTTTTTGTACTGTTGAGCCACCATGAGTGCTTATAAAATAAAATTGAAAACTTGAGTACATATTTCTGTCTTTGTTTGAAGTTAAGCACAAATCTATATAATGGGCTATCTGTGCTCTGCTCACCACAGGTATCGAAACACAGTTTCTAGCGTTGTAAGTCCGCAGACATACCGCTGTGCCACTGAGTATAATTAACTGGTAAATTTGTTTTATATTTTCATGTCATCACTGAAAAGACGTAGCCTATTTCACAAATACCAACACATGCCTTCATACGTAATTCATGATTCTACTGTATCTTGAAAGGACAATTAGAACACTGTAGTCTAGTAACAGACAGAACTAGTTTTCCAAAGCCTAGTAAATATTGTGAAACAAAGAATAGTATAGTATAAATAAATAGTATAAATAGTATTTATTATAAATATTTCGGGCTTAACCTTTCTTTGTAATTAAGGACAAAGCTACACAATGGGCTATCTATATTGTGCCCACTACGGGTATCGAAACCCAGTATTTAGCGTTTTAAGTACTCAGATTTACCATTGAACCAATGAGGTGCAGTTACTTTGATGATTTTATGGTTCTAATATACAACTGTTTGTGATAACCTAAAGTTTGTTGAAAACCACAAAACTCTATCTACCTAATTATACATTCATCTATTTATCTGTTTATCTATTCATCCATTCATCTATATATATATATATATAT
>NW_013665622.1:58353-69582 GCF_000517525.1 Limulus polyphemus
TATATATATATTCATCCATCTATCTACCTATCTGTCTCACATATCCTGTAGAGGTTCATGATGGTGGATTATAACCTAATCTTTATGGGTTACTGAAGTTCAAGTTTTTGATGTCCTTGTTGATACAGAGCTACTCGTTTGATTGGTTTTAAGGAGAAACTGGTTGAAGTACTTTCTCTCTCCGATTGTATTACGATCAGGACAACTCACAATTATTTCCTCTGCATGATAGAATAGTTCTTTCTTTACATAAGCAGGAGATAAATCCAGAGAAAATTGAAGTCTTTGTAAACCTTGAATAATGCAATATGCATTGAGAGCTGAAAGAAGAGTCACTTTATACAAGTCATTGAAAGAAGAAAAGAAAACAAGCAGACAGGAATAAACTACGGAAATAAAACACTGTTTCTCTTATCACAGAGTCTGTCTGAACCACGTGCTTAAGATGATAAATAAAAATGTACAAAATAATTTTGGTATTATTTTAGTTCTACAAATTTAACTTAGACCTACAGTTTGGAGTTGCACAAATTACTATTTTAACACATAAAATAAGTGTAAAATAAATACGTCATAATAATTGACCTCGATATTTAAGTTCAACTTTAGTAAAAGTAACATTTTTTTACTCTAATTTTGTAAAACTTCTCCGGATGATTGTTTTGTAAACAGTATTAAATCAACATATACAATTTTAAAGCCTTTTGTAGAACTTAATAATCCGTCAGATAAAAGACGGCCCGGCGTGGCGAGGTGGTTAAGGCGCTTGACTCTCATTCTGAAGATAGCGGGTTCGAATCCTCGTCCCACCACCTTTGACGAGGGGGGGATTATAAAGTAACGATCAATCCCAACTATTCGTTAGTAAAAGAGTATCTAAAGAGTTGGCGGTGGGTATTTGCCTCTAGTCTTTCACTGCTAAATTAGGAACGGCTAATGCAGATAGTCCTCGTGTAGCTTTCCGCAAAATTCAACACAAACAGGTAATACATTTCAAATCAAACTAATAAGCGAATAAATTTTACCAGATCTTTATTTAAAAAAACTTTATGTTGTTCTAAATAATTTCACGCCTGTGATTTATATCACACCTTTGAAACAATGCTCCATTGCAATTATATTTGCTAAAATGACCTCATATTTTCTCATTCTTAAAGCAATGTATAATAACGTATTCTTTTTTTTTTTGTAAAACTAAATGCTACTCAATTTTCCCAGTCTGAAAGAGAATGGATTTTATGACAAGAAAAGGGAAGGTAGCGAGATTAAGTTTTAGTTTTGTTTCAAGAAGCTACAGGTTTTTCTCATTTTAAGAAGTTTGTAACAAGAAATGCCGCTTTATTTATTAAATGTTCGTATAAAGTAAACTCATCCTTCTTTCACCGCAGAGTCGTTTTTGGAAATAAACGCGTGAAATTACGTCGTTTTCAAACAAATCCTAAGATAACTTAAAAAAGGACGGCGGACTTTGAGTGCAACAGACAAGAGAGAGAGATTTAAACATTATAAGGATACCCCATTATACTGTAGCGTGATTGAATGCTTCACTTTTAAGAGGTTAGTATTTTCACAGTTTTAGATACGATTGGTGAATATTTCACATTTATTGACATAGACGTAAACATTCATTGTCTATATAAAAAAGATTACACCGATATTCCACGTCAAATTACCTATTTTTATACCGTTCACTACTGGAGGGGTATCCATGTTAGATAATTTTGAATAATCTTTTGTTTTTGCCTGTAACAAAGCTCAAAATAAAACACTGACCAGAAACCTGTAGAAATCACTCATTTTCTACGTAAAATACACATGAGACCCCATCCGTAATTAATAGAATTAATTACAATACTTATGTTTAAGAGTTAAACGTGGTTTATTTTCATTCATAGGCCGGATGTGGTCTAACATTATAATGGTCGTTGGTTAAATGCAACGCATTGCTTATAGATTTGGGCTATCCAGATACATATATATATTCCTTCATTTGGTAAGTACTTCATGTTCACACAAAACCTTATATTCAGATATTGTTCAGATAACGGTATTCTTGGTGTATTATTTACATTGTAGGTATTTACATATAATCTAAGTGTTATCCATTTTTCTTATATTAATATTACATTGGTATACCATATGTTTATTTTTTTCTCGTCAGTTTTTTATTGTTTATGTGTTCTGTCTCTGATGTCATGTATTCTTCTCTTCTTTAACGTAGTGATAATGAACTTTCTAAGTCTTGTTTTCCACAAACGTCATTTTATTGTCAGTGGAAGTATACTTGAAGTTACTTTGAATTAGTAGCTGACCCTCAAAAATTGTCCAACAAAACCTGGCCTGGAGAGGAAAGATTTCTTTCAATGTACGCCTTCTGTTGATGAACCTAGAGTACAAGCTGTCATTATCTTACGACGTGTAATCAATCACGCGATATCTTTAAGGAATATGGCACGGCGTTTTTAGGCCTGGAAATAACTGTCCTTTCAATAGGGAAAGGACAAGAGAAAAACGAAGTTGGACTGACAAACGAGACTAACCACAAAAACAAAGTGAGTTGATATGTCACAAGAAGGAAACTTCACTGCCGTCTTCGTACTCATCTCTACCACTTGATAAATAATGGCTTGCTGAGATTAGGTTGAGGGAAGAAAATTCATAGGACACCCAGCAGCTTATAAGATAGAAAGACAGATTTAATATAGAAATCTATAGGATTTAAAATTAAATTATAGCTTTAATGAATTGCATTACTATTTGGGAAGATTTGTTGAATGTTATTCTTACTTTGATTAGATTTTCTTACAATGGTTTCATATTTAACACAACGTTATTGGGTTCAGTGCGCCACTCAGTGAAGTCTATAGTATAGTGAAACGCTCGAAGGCTCAATTGTCCACTTAGCGAACAAAAACGTAACTCATTTAGGTCAATGTTAGAAAAGTCTATGCGCTACCTGGTGGACACATGTCTAACACAGTCTTAGACTTAGCAAGCCACCTGTAGAAACAAATAGGTCAGAACACTACAGCATTCAGTAGGCTGCCTAAATTTTCAAAAATCGTCTGGCTTAGGTGAAGGAATAAGTAATCCGAAGCTAAAGACTCGGTAACTCACATAGTAAATATATATCAAACTCAAAGGTAAAGAACGTAACGAGCGACTTGGCGAAAGTGTGTACATAGTGTATGTAACTTATAAAGGAATTTAGTGAAGAATAATTAACTCAATGTTTTTGTGTTCTTCAGACTACCTGTTAAATACATATCTAACAATATTGAAGGGCTACGTAATACACAATGTTCTTGGACTCAGCAAGTCATCTGAAACAAATACATCTAATACAGTGTCTGAAGTGCAACGCAGACCACTTGGTGAAGACAAGTTTAACACAATGGCTAAGGAGTAAGCAGGTAACCTGGTAATATCACATATCAAAATAACGAATAAACTGTTCATACAAGATTACTTTTACTAGAAGTATGGTGTATTTATTTTGTTTCGTCATGTTTTAAGTTATATTTATTTAGCATTCACGAGTACTTTACAATGTATACAGCACAAAATGATTAAAGGATATTTAAATTATAATAAATAAGCTATGGCAAGGTAAATATCACCGCTATAAAATAGTTTATCCTCACAGTTAATTTGTATTTATATCAAATGCTTGATAATTATTTATGTGACTGCAAGAAAAATGAGCAGTAAAGTAAAACAGTAACGGCAGATTAATACAGATGTTGCATGCTTAAAATCGATAAACCCCTGAAGTATCCTCAACAAGAGGCTCTAGAAACAGCTCTTTCAGAGAGGGGGTTACTTTTTGTTTTAGTCACTAAACAAGATGTAACATGTCTGTTTCTCAATAACGTTTTTTTTATATTTTCAAAGGAATTTAAGTTTGGAGAAAATGCAAGCTACACATTCTTTCAATACACCCCCCCCCCTTCAGTGAATGTATCGACCTATTTAGCTCAGTGAGGGTGAATGTTAACGTAATTAAAGTTATGTCAGAACAATTTGCATCAGCATATAGCAGCACAAAAGGTTGTAGGCATTGTTCCTATTATATGTGGTATTAATGATACCAGTTCATAGGTTGTAGGGTGAATCTACTACTGCTTATACCTAGTCAAATTGTACCTGCAATCATTGCAATGTGTGCCACTTTCCTCTGTGAACAAGGTAATTGAATCTCGTTTCAGATTTGTTTCAATTGGGTTTAAGCCTGTTATTTGACTCATTTGTAAAAATACTATTGCCCTACCCGTTATTGGTCCATTGAACGTATTGTTGTTTCATGTCTTGCTGTGACCAGTTTGCAGTCCGACCTTTAGAAATGCGTTTCTAATTATTTGTACGCTGACTTTGTGTCCATTCGGCATTCCAAACATTTGATTCAGCCTTTCAGTGGATACCCTACAACTGGGGCTATCTAGAATAGACAGATAACTGTCTGTGTTGTGGATCACGGTCTTTGTCTTATACAGGTGTCAGAGCAACTATATGTAAACGTTTGAATATTCAAGACACGTATAGCCATACTGTGATATCACAATGTACTCTAAAATGTAATTAATAAAATTACTGATGTCTGAATCATTGAGATAAAAACATCATAAGCAGTATTATCATATTGTGGTTTTAGCAGTGCTTTTGTCAGCTTGGTTTATAAACCTACACTTCAAGATTGATTTTACTATGATACCATAATATACAGTTTATCAGAAATATTTAGCTAAAGTAACAGAGACTTGTTCCTTAATCTACAGAAAAAAGATTTAGTTAATCTTTTACGTAGTATATTTATCAATGGCTCAGTGGTATTTATGCGGACTTACAACGCTAGAAATCAGGTTTCGATACCCGTGGTGGACAGAGCACAGATAACCCATTGTGTAGTTTTGAGCTTAACTGTAAATAAACAAACAAATCAAAATTCAAATACTGTTCTGATTACAAAACAATAAAACTATCAAGTATTAAGACTTGTGGTTACTTTACCATGTTCAGGAACAGAATAAAGACTTGTGATACTTTACCGTGTTCAGGAACGTTTTAGTTCTAATTGAAACGTTAGTAGTTAGACCGTTAAAAATTTTACAATACTGAACCTGGCATGTCGTATCGTGATTTTTCATTAAACAGGTGTAAATTATACTGTTAAAATATTAATTTTTCCCAGAACAGAACACGAATTTGATGACAAATATTTACCTAAATGCTCTGTATTTATCCAGAAACGCAAAATTCTAATGAACTCAGAATTTTTTTTGTGTGAGATCACATATATCTTAAAATTTAGTCTAGCATAACTTTCTAAATACGATGAGTATTCTTTAAGCACCTACGAAGTAATACCTTTTAGTTTGATATTTACAAGTATAGTTTGAAAATAGCTTTTGCCATAAGTTTTCCTCAAAACCTGTTATAACGAAATATCTATAATATGTACATAAGTTTTCCTCAAAATCTGTTATAACGAAATATCTATAATATGTACATTACATTTTAACAGTCAAAGCTCGCAACGAACTTGGGAGTTTGTTCATTTGTATTTCGGACATTCGTGTAAAGTTACTATACCTGCGCTAGTCGTCCCTAATTATAAACAGATAGACTAGAGCAGTGTTTCTCAACCATCAGTCTGCGGACCGTCACAACCATGTTGCTGGTCAATGGGATTTCTCAAAAAGCAAACAAACTGGTAAAATATTCACATGTAGATCTAAACGCCTTTTTGTTGTTTTTTGCATTTTAATGGTCCGAAACCGTTTATGGGGGCAACGAGCAGGCTCTTAGTATCGAAAAGGCTAAAACATACTGCCCAGTGTAGTCGTGTCCGACGGCCACGGGCGGGAACATTGTTTTAATAATCCATACATTGTTTTAATAATCCATTCATTGTTTTAATAATCCATTCATTGTTTTAATAATCCATACATTGTTTTAATAATCCATTCATTGTTTTAATAATCCATATATTGTTTTAATAATCCATTCATTGTTTTAATAATCCATACATTGTTTTAATAATCCATACATTGTTTTAATAATCCATTCATTGTTTTAATAATCCATACATTGTTTTAATAATCCATTCATTGTTTTAATAATCCATACATTGTTTTAATAATCCATTCATTGTTTTAATAATCCATACATTGTTTTAATAATCCCAAATCCATGCATAAACATATGATTAATTATATTCAAAATATTTTCCATATTGGAAACCAATAAGTTAACCAAAGTAATATTATTAGTCTACCACTTTGTTTCCTGGTTGTGCCTCTCCCCCTGAGAAAAATTAGCTGCATTATATCACTGCCAAGTCTTGTCTGACCTAATAGTGTGATTTGACTGTCATTCTTATAACGCACCCACTACTTCAAGGTTTTTTTTTTTTCTTTTTAGCTAATGTGATGCGAACGATCAACTCGTAGATTTACAGTCCAAAACGCTAACCATTGGGCCACTCTCTGCCACTTACTTACGAGAGATAGTTAATAATAAAACAATAATGATGATGTATTTATAATCACGGGACAAAATAGTGATCTTAACTACTTGATTTATGACATGTTAAACCATTTTCTGCCTTTAATAGTAAAGGAAAATAAGTTTGTTTGTTTGTTTGTTTGTTTTAGTGCAAAGCTACACGATAAACTATCTGCATTTTGTTCATCGCGGGGAACTGATCCCCCGGGTTTTACCGTTGGAAGTGCCACTGACTCACCAGGATGTAAGAAAACAAGCAAAACAAATAACAAAATGCAAAAGTAAAATACACACTTTAATTTTATTGACCTAATAATAATAACTTAAGTGTCTCGATTTTTAGAGAAAAGGTGAAGCCTTAACTTTTTTAATCATGTTAGTTTTGTTTAAAAACTTCAATGTTATATTGACTTATTGAACTCTTACAACTGTCAGTTTTACTGGTCTCGTAAGCGATACTAATCCGTACGTATACATGTTACTTTCAAAGCAGGGTGTGACCTGATGGTTAGCATAATGTGAATCCGAGAATTCAAATTTCGCGGCTCCTTTCTGTAAAAACATGCTCCGTGGATGCGCTGTAACACTGTCGTTAAATCACACTATTCAGCCATAGACGACGAGCCCCGTAATTGGTAGTGGGTGCTGTTAACTAGTTCGTTTTCCCTCTGGACTGTCAGTTCAAAATTAGGTAAGACTGCAAACAAATAGCCCTTTTTGTAGCTTTGTGCAAAAATTATGGAACCAACTTAACTTTTCACCTCAATCACTTCTCAGTAAATTACGCGTAGACAACTCCAAACCGGTGAACAAACAAATAGACAGACCTAAATCACTTAACAGTGAGTCAGGCATAGGTAACTCCAAACCGCTGAACAAACAAATAGACAGACCTAAATCACTTAACAGTGAGTCAGGCATAGGTAACTCCAAACCGCTGAACAAACAAATAGACAGACCTAAATCACTTAACAGTGAGTCAGACATAGGTAACTCCAAACCGCTGAACAAACAAATAGACAGACCTAAATCACTTAACAGTGAGTCAGGCATAGGTAACTCCAAACCGCTGAACAAACAAATAGACAGACCTAAATCACTTAACAGTGAGTCAGGCATAGGTAACTCCAAACCGCTGAACAAACAAATAGACAGACCTAATTATGTAGAATATTGTACAATTATTTAGTTCTTTTCGCGTGTTAATGGAACATTTCTTTTTCCTTCTTATAAAGCCTTCCAGTGGCTCAGCGGTAAGTCTGAAGGCATATAACACTAAAAACCGGGTTTCAATGCCCGTATTGGCACAACACAAATAGCTCATTGTATAGGTTTGTGTTTAACACCAAACAAGCACATCTTTTTCATAGTCTTATATATCTATACTCATAGTCATTGTTATAAGTGATCACAGTGTCTATTATTGTTCCAGAAAATCATCTTTGGTCACGAAAGAGAACAGATTGAAAACAAAAGAATCAGAATCAGGTAATGTAAATCAAAAGTAGAAGATCTGTATATATTGGCCCGGCATGGCCAGGTGGTTAGGGCGCTCGACTCTCAAGCTGCGGGCCGCGGGTTCGAATCCCCGTCACACCAAACATGCTCGCCCTTTCAGCCGTGGGGGCGTTCCAATGTGACGGTCAATCCCACTATTCGTTGGTAAAAGAGTAGCCCAAGACTTGGCGGTGGGTGGTGATGACTAGCTGCCTTTTCTCTAGTCTTACACTGCTAAATTAGAGACGGCTAGCGCAGATAGCCCTCGTTTAGCTTTGCGCGAAATTCAAAACAAACTGTATATATTTTTAAAACTACATTTATGTGGTCATCAGAGCAGATACTGACATTGTATTTCAAGATGCATAGGAAAATAAAATACTCGAAATAACCATTATTTTTCTCTAACTATATTTAGTGTAATTTCGAAACTTTATGAAACTCATTCCATATTTTTATTTTATTTTCGACTTGTTCCACAATTTCGTCTGTAAATCGAAGAAAAACTGATCAAAAGTGAAATTTCAAATTATTGTATTTGCTATGATGTATATATGTAAATATATAATGATAACTTTATTTTATTTATCCAATTCATTCTATAATTCGTTGCTTATAAAATATGCTTACATAGTGCCTATCTTACCAATCCATTTATATGTATTCAATATAGTGTTTTCGACCTTATCGGAATGATTAAAATACTTTCACTCATACGTTTATAGATAAACTCTTTTAGTGCCAAGTTTATTTGTAGAGACAGATACTTATTTTAATATTTCATTATTTATCTAAAAATTGAAATCGGTAAACGCTTAGCAGATTGAAGTGGCACATCCGTTCTTCAAACTGGTGCAAAATTCAAAGGTCCCAAGATAGAGCTCTAGATGTAACATAAGAGCCCAAGGCAGTGAAATACTTAAATGTGTGCTTAATCAGAACTGAATTCCAGATAACGGCAGACATACTCTGCATGTTCCTTGAAGTTATTCTACAAAACTAAGTATATATATATATATATATATTAGTTTATTTCTGTAGTTTTAATTGGTCAGTATTAGAACAAGAAACGTTTTCTTTTTCAGTCGACTGCTACTCGTAAGAAAGTGCGAACCGCAAGATATTGATAACTACAATTTCTATCTATGCATATAAGAGTGTAGTGTATGGGTGTATAAACTTTCTACGCGTAATTATGAATTTAAACCGATGGGTTTAAAGGAATGCAGATTATAAGTGTTCTGCAGGAGTTTAAAATGTGCCTATTTTTTTTATCACAAAACTTTCTAACTCATTTCTCAGAGATTTATATTTCGTATATCGTTTCAATTTCCGTAGAGTTGGAATGGTGAAATTTTTCTTGATAATCTTGGTGTCTCTGAATCTTATCAAGCTTTTCAAAACGTGACCTAAATACGTCGAAAGCTCGCTATATGGAATTATCCTTTGGTCAGAAGTTTGGAGAGTTAATACACTAAGATGATATTTCTAGAAACAGCCGATAAATCAATAGAGAATCACTCTAGCAAAAAAGAAGATATCCCGTCGTAATCAACATGGTTCCTCTTCAGATTCGAGAGTGAAAAGTGGTGTAAACTTTACCAACTGGTGACAAGGCGTGGATTGCCAATGATAGACGACTTGGCCAATTTTGTCGTCTAGGTACATAAAAAAGAAAAAATATAGGCATCGAAGATGAAAAATATAAAATCAAACTTGAACACTAACAACTCAAAAACTTTCCAGTTAACTTTATACTCGCAATAATTAACTGAAATGTAAATCGATCTTTTACGGAATTGAGATTTTCGTGAAATAAATCGCTCAAGGTACCGCTCAAAGTGAGTTTTGACGCTATCACATTTAAGTATTTCAAAACTTCAAAGTACGTTAAAATTCTTTTGTCGGTGATTAAGAAATCTTTTTTTAAGAACACCTTCATCGATCATAAAGATTAACCCAGAATTGAAGAAGTTTCATTCGTAAATTACTTTTTGATCTTTGAGTAAGAATTTATATTATCATCAATACAATACTTATTTAACCAATTTTGCTAAACATGTAGTCGGAATAAGTAAGAATACTAGCCTATCATTTTCTTGATTAAAGAACAACCCCTATAACTATATATATATATTTGGGTCAAAATTAGTTTATTTTCAAAATGGCCTAATTCGTTTGCGAAACTGTTTGATGTTATCTCTATTTTGGCCAGATTGATGGAACGAGGCCATTCACCTGTTGGTGTAAAATAGCTTACTTACTTTAGGATTGTTATGATATATTGTGTTATCTCTATTTTGGCCAGATTGATGGAACGAGGCCATTCACCTGTTGGTGTAAAATAGCTTACTTACTTTAAGATTGTTATGATGTATTGTGCTTTAAGCTCACGAAAAAGCAACATACAACTAATGGACCCAAAGATCAAGATTTAGGCGTAAAATATAAATGTTTATATGATCAAACTTTAGATATGTTACTTACTATATAAGGCATTACAGGATTGAGGAAAGCAAAGACAATTGTAGGTTTCACAAATATTTCATTAATTACTACCATGGTTTCTCCTGTAATGGTATTATTTGCAAGCTATTTCAGACTGTACCTGGCGATGTTTTTACTGGCGAAATAATTGTAATGATAAGTGAAATATTTCTAGTAAAAAATAACATCTGAAATACTAACTTTTTCGCTGCCACGGAAGTTTAGAATTTTGTAGAAAGGATATTACACTTCAATCTTCTCAACTTTATCAGTTTCAAGTTCCAGATAAACAAAGAAGTATTAAAAACACGTTTTTCGATGTATGTAAAATAAACCTGGCACTTGAAGAATTGTTTATTTATAAACATGGCAGAGAAAGATTTTTTTGTCATTTATTGACAAATTTAATAATTAAAAAAAATAGTGTTTTTATACCCAAGGTCCTGGAGATAGTAGCATCTGTACTGGTAAAGTGTCTAATAGTGAAAATATCTTCAATATTTTTATGTCAAAAGGTTCCGAATAGTGCATTTTTATTTTAGTTAAATATAAGAATAACATCCACAATACAATTGTATCACAGGTTCTGTTTTGTGCAAGCTATTCCTATTTCCTTTTGACAACGTACTGAAACGACAATTAAGTACTGATTGTGAGTATTGTTTTTTTTTTTGGTCAATGTAAAAAGATTTGTTTGTTTTGAATTTCGCGCAAAGCTACACGAGGGCTATCTGCGCTAGC
>NW_013665622.1:69627-78073 GCF_000517525.1 Limulus polyphemus
GAGTCGACCACCCTAACCACTCTGGAAACAATAACAATAACATTATTAGTGTTGTTTTATCACAGATTCTAAAACGTTGTTGTGTCAAAACAGTAATATATCTATTGTTGTTATATAAAACCTTACGGATACGATAAAACCTGAGGAACACAAGAAGAAGAAGCTTATTAAAATGTTCGTGACTTTAGTGTTCGGAGGAAAAACTATCTGTGATTTTGTATTTGCATTAAAGGAAACAAAAAAATGATTGATTTGGGTTAAATGTTTTTTTTTTCTCTCCAACAAAACGACGCTGTTTAGTTTGTTTGTAATTAAGCACAAAGCTACACAATGAGCTATCTGTGCTCTGCCCACCACGGGTATCGAAACCCGGATTCTAGCGTTGTAAGTCCGTAGACATACCGCTGTACCACTGGGGAGCACGCTGATTAGTGACGTTAGCTATTTTTTTGTCATTCAATATGTACGGTGGTTTGTCCTGATGGGGAAGTAAAAGCATATAAGGTGGATTATAAAATTAAAAAAATATACACACAACGACCAATAAAGATAAAATTAATTACTTGTTGTCATTAATCATATTTAAGATTAAGTACTTCCAATTAAAGATAAAAACAAGACATATTTGGTTACTTACTTTATTTATATGTTAATTCCATCCTCCTTTCCTTTTGGTTGAATAAATTTCTTACATCTTCATAGAAACTATCAGTCTATATTTCCTTGAGAAGCTTTTTCTCAATCGCGATTAACACTAAACTTGCAAGTCTTTCTTGTCCTTGTGCATTTCTGGTGTAGCTGCGTATTCTTTTCAAATGAGAAAAAGCACGCTCAACTGAGGCACTAGTGGCTGAAAGAGTCAAGGTTAACTCACACAACTTTGTAAGTTGTTGCAGGGCTGCATCTAACTTGGCATTTCTCAAACAACAAAACAATTCATTCATTGGTTTTCCTTTCAAATCAGCGTCAGCGTATAAAACCGAAAGTTCACTTTTCAAGCGATGAATATCAAAGTATTCTCCATAATTATCTTACAATGATTTTAATGCTAATTCAAGAAATATTTTTTTGTTCTCTTTGTGTTTTTTTAGTGTTAAAGAAGTTCAAGGAATGCTACGTTTTTCAGTCTTTGAAACCTAAGTTCTATTTGGCCGCAAATTGCATCCAAAATTTTATAAAATAACTTTCTGTACATTATTTAATGTCTTCTCCGGGATCATTTCTTATTCCCTTCGTAGGGGGGGGGGAGTATAATCCATCGACTGCTGCCCAAAATGCATCGAAATAATCTCTCTTTTTGTGCAGAATAGTCACTATTTCATTTGTTTTATTCATACAGTAGGATATATAAAATATCCTATTCTGTAGAACATCAAATACAACATTTTTATTTGGATTCTATATGACAGGCCAGAAAAAACACTCAATTTATTCTCTAACTGCGATTTCAATGATGGATCATATTTCTTGCACAAATTTACCAATTCCACATAACTGCCTTGGTTAGCAGACTCTAGTGATTCATCATGACCTCTAAATGCTAATTATTGTTCACCCAAATAGCACATTACGTCGATTAATCTTTTTGAAATGTCTATATTCCTCTTCACGTTTTCATTGTGCATTTGCACATTTATTTTATGTTTGTTATTTAGTTGGAATTCAATCCGTGATTTTCCAAATCTAGCTAGGCCTAGAGTTGAAAATATATGGCTGAAGGAATTTTCATGTCTTTTAATTGCCTTATTTATATTATTTAAATCATTAAGTCCGCTTGAGTTCCATGTCCCTAAATCCCTGTTAAATAATAAATTCGACCAGTGGAAAAGCTTCTGCAAGTTAGGACAAGCAGTTAACCAAGATGTCTCATATTGGTTTATATTGAATTTTCGAACACACTGCTTTACTTTTCCAGTTAGGCTTAGAGCTGGCATAGATCTACCATTTCTGATTATGCTTTCTTTATCACTAAAATTATTTATACCGAACTTGTTCACTAATAAGCTTTCAATAATACAGTTACAATTTTTCCTATTGTCTTTTGAATCCATATTCAACTCTGAAGGTGACACACTTCAGAAAAAATGTATGTATACAAAAAATAACAGTATCATTTAATACAATGCCCGAAGCACCTGCGCATCATGTGACATCAGAGAGGTAACAAATAGCCACGAGCGCGAGGTGCAGGTCATGAAAAAACAAAAGTTTCCAAATATTGCAAGAAAATTAACTATAAATTATTATTTATTTTCTTATTATATTTGATTTGTTAACTGTCCATTTTAATGTATCAAATACGAAACGATAGATTATTTATAAATTATTTATTTCGCTTAAATTTTTTGTAGTGGTTTAAATAATTTAATATATAAATTATAAATTCTCAATAAGTTCCAATTTTGCTTCTATATTGAAGTAAGATGAACTGGTAATTGCTTCCTTTATGCCATAGAAGAGGACAATATAACATTCAAGATATATTTCTTAAATACAAGTATCAATTTCAAATTTTTTTATTCAAAATATTATTCATGTAAGAAGCATTTTATAGTTTAAAGAATATATTATGTAACAAAAATGTTTTTAGTTGGAAATAAAACCTTTTCTAGAAGGAAAAAAGCTAACATTTTGCGTCCAGATTCTTTCCAACAGTGCTTTCCTCCATACAAGGTGATTACTGATTATGTACAATATAGTAGAATGCTTCCGTATGAATCGATTGGAAGTTCATAACGTCATATTTAACTGATACTTAAAAATTATTTTTTTAACATGTATTGGGGAAGCACTGCTTCCCTAGCTTCTATAGACCGCACGCCTTTGCTCGCAAAGGCAAAGGATTTGTTTGTTTGTAATTAAGCACGAAGTTACACAATGGGCTATCTGTGCTCTGCCCACCACGGGTATCGAAACCCGGATTCTAACGTTGTAAGTCCGCAGACATACCGCTGCGCCACTGAAAGCAAGGATTTGTTTGTTTGTAATTAAGCACAAATCTACACAAAGGGCTATCTGTGCTCTGCCCACCACGGATATCGAAACCCGGTTTTTAGCGTTATAAGTCCGCAGACACACCGCTGTGTGGGGGCAAGGAAAAGGAATTGCATATAAAAGAAAGTCTGTTAATCAATAGATTGATTAACAGACTTAAACTGAATGATCAAAAAAAGTGCAATTAATTTATTATTGACCCTCTAAGTGTTAGTGATGCATTAATTTGCTAATCTTAATTTGGTTTTTCACCTGAAGATGGACTAACCTCAGAACGAAAGCTCGTGCTTATGTTTCAGTTGTAGATAGGTGATACTTTGGATACCTTATTTGTCTTGTTTTAGTGATTATGATTATATTAGAGGGACAGTTTGGGTTATTTAAGTTAATATTTATGAGTGTTAAATATGGTAATTTATTTTTCTCGGAAATTAATAAGTAACTATAGTTACAGAGTTGGTAGCTTAATTTGATTTTTTTTTCTGCAGCTGGATCTGCTTCAACTAGTTCTTGTGGATTGATTAAATTTTGTTTTTGTTATGGTTTAGTTTGCTCGCATTTTGTACTTTTTCTGATTGGTTGATTTTAGTTTATGGTAGACTGGGAACGGATATTGAACTAAATTTCATAAAATGGGTAAGATGACTTTAAACACTCTTTATTAACGTAAATGAAATTTAATATCTGGTATGTAGTTTTTAGTATGGAAACTCGTAATAAGTCTTAGATTTCCAAGAAAATCTGTTGCTATGGGTAATTGTTTATAGATTTAATCATATCATTTTATCATTGTTCAGCAAAGTTGATGTTATATTTTGTGTTGGATTTAGCTTTTCTGAAAAAAAATTGTGATTTGTTACAGTTTGTTTGTTTTGAATTTCGCGCAAAGCTACACGAGGGCTATCTGCTCTAGCCGTCCCTAATTTAGCAATATAAGAATAGAAGGAAAGCAGCTAATCATCACCACCCACCGCCAACTCTTGGGCTACTCTTTTACCAACGAATAGTGGGACTGACCGTCACCTTATAACGCCCCCACGGCTGAAAGGGCGAGCATATTTGGTGTGGCTGGGATTCGAACCCGCGACCCTCAGATTGCGAGTCGAGCGCCCTAACCACCTGGCCATGCCGGGCCATTTGTTACGGAACAAGATGATTTTTCTCTTCATTGGTTGTGCGAGAAGTTTCGAATGTGTCTGCTTTAAATAGAGTTACACGAGTTTTTACTAGACTTAGTAACAAAACCATTTAAAATTTAACTTGGAAGGGGTTAAATTCTTATGTAGGTCAAAATGACGAGTAGCTCCTCGAAGTTCTTGGATTTCTCTAAAGTGAAAATGCAATAATATGCTTACCTGGTATTGTACTGTTTTGTAGCTTTACAGTTCAACTAAAATCGTAAAAACTGGTAATGTATTGTCAAGTTTTTCTGATATTCATGGGGGGTAACTCTTCTTTTTGCCCCCGAACTCTGTGGAAAAATATACATACGAGACACAGAACCTTGAGACATCGTTCGAAAGAACATAAAGATGCTATCAGACTAATGAAAACAAACACATCTACCAATGGAGAACACGAAATAGACTGGAAAAATTACAGAATTATTGACAATAAGAAAAAATGGAAAAATGAAGAAAAATCACTAACATATTATAAAAAACAAAACATAATCAACGTCCAACAAAGAAAAATTGAGTAAAAATAGATAAGTTGTGGATTAAGCTAATAACAAAAAAGAACCAATCACGTCTAATTGGAAAGTAAATCACTCGAGTGCCCTCAACAAAAAAATCGTCAAAAATTCACAACGATGCCCATAATATACCTCACCAACTTGAGAGGGAATATGTATGTGTTAAGAAACGTTGCTAAAACATAAAATTAAATTCAAGATATCCGATAGTAAAAACATTCCGTAACTGGATACTCTGACATTCAAATATTCTGTTTTAGAAAGTTATTTTACTCCAGATGTCTTCCGTAATGATCTTGGTTGCTAGTTTCGGAGAACGTAAACATGCTACGTAAAATAAAAAAAAAAAAAACAATTAAGGGAATGAAAATTCTTTTGTAATTAACAGATAAAATGTGTAATGAACAAAGTGTATAATCAAAAATAAAGTAAAAGAGACGACTTTAATGTGTTATCAAACGTTGATTGGTCTCTTAATCAAGCAGGTGTTAAGTATTTAAGTAAACACCTGATATTTGATGAAAATAATTTCGACTTGTATTTGTCAACCTGAGAAGTGTATCGCCACTGAATTTCAAAGTTATCTGCTTGTATACAGAAATAGTTCTATATCAAGACTAAATATTATAGTGTTATTTCAAATAATTGAGAGCTTAGTTAAATAATGGTGTTAGAAATATCTATTTCTCTTCTTCTGTGGTATCCTTCCATTAGTGCTCATTACTAAAGGATACAAAGTTTATATTTAGTCCGTAATCATTCCTTATTTTAAAAGTATGACTTGAGAAGAAGCGCTACCTACATTATAATTAGTAAAACTATAAGTTTTTGGTACGTAGCAGTTTATGTTTGAACTTTAGCTCGTTCACTTAGGAAAAATTATCAGTATTACTGAAAAAAAAAAAAACGGTTTGTAGTTCGTAAAATTAAGAGTATGTTTTCGCTACTTCTGCTACTTTTTTTTTCTGTTTCTCTCTGAACGAAATTTAATTTTTTTAAAACACATTACTTATAAGTTTAAAGGCGGTTCTTGAAAAAGATTGGTAATTTGTTTGAAAAAGAACACTAAATTCATTTATTCTAACGACGGCCTATGAAAAAGTTTAAAAGATTTATAAAAACATGTTCAAGAAGTCTGATTATAGCCCTTGAGAAACTTTTAGAGACTGAAAGATTAAAGAAAACTGATAACAACAACAAAAAAGCAGTAAATTCGATAAATTTAATAACTTCTGAAAATGATTGAAAGTTATTTGATAAAACAGCAAACTGGGGATCCAATAAACATGATGACGACGTCTGAAGGTGATTTAAATTTTGTTTACAAATTAACAACAGATGTGAATTTAAATGAACCCCAACACAACATCAAATATGAACTCCTCTTTCAATAAACACAATTGGCTTATATCGTTGAAAACATTGTTTTGATTTTATTTTAGTAATAATATTAATGGTCAAAATAAGGATGATTCTTCAATAATTGTCATCTTTTTTTTCAAGGTTTTTCTTCTGTGATATAAGATCATTTCTGTTTTTCTTTCGATAACACTTATTCATCATCTAATTATACTAAAAAATTCCATTTATAACATGTCACTTTCTTTTTGTTTCATTTTTACAAAAACATCGTTATTGCTTATAGTTTTTCACAGGGTGTTGTTACATCAAAAACGTTGGGTTTTTTAATTCACGCAAAACATTTCGCTTGAAAATATTTATGGTATACATTTTTTCCGATTTTTTTACTTCGAAAATCTTGAAAAAGAGAAAAGTCGTGATTCATGCCTCAGGAAGGCAGAAAGAGGTCTCTCAACCTACTGATGTAATTATGGACCAGTAACCTTAAGGACAACTAATCCAGATTCCTTCCATATGTATGATCTCTATTCGTAAACAATACTACGTAAAAACATTCTAAGAAAGAAACTCTTTTTTTTTTTATTACAGTTAATGGACAAAATATGTAATGAAAAAAAACTTGTGCCATCGAAACTAAAATGTATGACAAAGTGAGAGAGCCGATTTTAATGTAGTACTAGATGAGATATTAGATGTTTTCACGTGCCTAAAGTTATTTTTATAAATACTTCAACTAAACTTCTTGGAAAGGAAAGTAACATCCATCTATAGAATTGCTAAGAAACAATTTTTACTGGTACAAATTGTTTAAACTTCACAGCTGATAAAAATTTGGTTGATATACTCCGTCTTAGTAATAAAAACAAAGCAACTTTAAAGTGCTAATAAAAACATTAATTAAACGACCGAATATGTTGGTGTTAAAATAAAAACAAAAGAACGTGTAGGGCGTGAGACAGCACAATATGACATCAACTTCCCGGATGCAGTTTTTTTTCTGTTTCTTTTTGTCGAAAAGGGTTAGAGATTTCGAGTAGATTTTAAATAAACTTTAACTCGACATTACCATATAGCGAGATGTTTCGAGTTTGTAGAAAGAAAGCAAAAGACACTTGCCTCGTTGGTTATTTTAGTTCTTCTAAATCTCTTTTAAAAATGCCATGAAATTTAGTGCTAAAAAAAACATAGTTTCTATAACATTTTAAGTCTGATGGGAATATTTCTCTAAGCGATTAGTCCTTGAAAATTACAAACTTTTGTTGTAGTGGATAGCACTACCTTTCTACTTGACATCAACTTCAGAAATTTCAGTTAGAACGTTACACTAGCCATGTATTTAATAATGTTAAATTTAAAAACGTATATTTTTTATTAATATCTCAAATTGACCCAGAAGACGTAAGAAATGAGTGGCATTATTGAAGATGGAATAATATGAAATGTGTACTACCATTCTGTGGCCTGGCATGACCTGGTGGTTAGGGCTCTCGACTCGCAATCTATTAATTTAGAAACATTTTTGGTCTAAGAATAAGAATACATTATGAAATATAATGTTTTATACAAGTGGTTTTGTACACACTAGTTAACTACGTATCATATACTTTTTAAGTGATGGTCAATACCACTATTCGTTGGTAAAGATGAGCCCAAGAGTTGGGAGTGGGTGGTGTTGACTAGCTGCCTTTCCTATAGCCAATAAATGCTAAATTAAGGATGACTAGCACAGATAATCCTCGAATAACTTTGTGCGAAATAAAAAAACATATACCAGCAAGAAATACTGCCTTACTATCTAGAGGCATTCGTCTTCATAAATATGGTATGTAACAAATAAACTATAAAATATTTGACGTGTTTTATTGTAAATTTGCGTACTAACAAAGGCAAGTTTGTGTTGATCATTCATGCTGTCGTTTCAAGATTACTATCACATATTTATAGTATATTTTAATTAAAACAACATTTAATAGTTGGTGAATATTCCAGATGAATGTGCTAATGTACAAATGTGTAAAATTGTATGCATGTCGTTACCATTCGATCAAAACATAAACTGGTAAAGTTTTATATTACTCTCTTTACTATTCGACACGGATCAAAACATAAACTGGTAAAGTTTTATATTACTCTCTTTACTATTCGACACGGATCAAAACATAAACTGGTAAAGCTTTATACTACTATATTTACTATTAGACACGGATCAAAACATAAACTGGTAAAGTTTTATACTACTGTCTTTACTATTCGACACGGATCAAAACATAAACTGGTAAAGCTTTATACTACTATATTTATTATTCGACACGGATCAAAACATAAACTGGTAAAGTTTTATACTACTGTCTTTACTATTAGACACGGATCAAAACATAAACTGGTAAGGCTTTA
>NW_013665622.1:79089-94838 GCF_000517525.1 Limulus polyphemus
CTGGTAAAGCTTTATACTACTGTCTTTACTATTTGACACGGATCAAAACATAAACTGGTAAAGCTTTATACTACTGTCTTTACTATTCGACACGGATCAAAACATAAACTGGTAAAGTTTTATACTACTATATTTAAAAGAATCTAATTTAAAAAAAAAGATCACGTGAGAGTCTATAACCAATAGTAATTTACAACCATACGACTAAGCAATTACAACAAATAAAGTAATTTATCAATGAACTGTAAAATTTGGGCTTAATAAATACAATGGTAAAACACACGTAACAGGGACATATTCATAAGAATCATTTTCTATGTAAATTTGTGGCTTCTTTTCAAACGAGGCAATTACGTTATTAACAACAGTGGGAGGGAAATTGTTTTGTACACAAAACTGAAATCTAAGGTTTTCTTTCTTGAGACAATCGATGTTGAAACTTATGGTTTTATTTGTACGAATAATATACTTAGCTTATCCCAAATTTATCTCATGTCATCAAAAATGTTTGGTTAAAAACAGCCAGAGTGTACAGAATTGGAATTAAAATACAGTTTACATTTTCATCTGGAAAAAGCTAGGTCAACTGCTCTCCAAAATGTATATGGATAATGATATTTCAGGATAGATTGACTGCTCTCCAAAATGTATATGGATAATGATATTTCAGAATACGTCAACTGCTCTCCAAAATGTATATAGATAATGATATTTCAGGATAGATCAACTGCTCTCCAAAATGTATATGGATAATGATATTTCAGGATAGATCAACTGCTCTCCAAAATGTATATGGATAATGATATTTCAGGATAGGTCAACTGCTCTCCAAAATGTATATGGATAATGATATTTCAGGATAGGTCCACTGCTCTCCAAAATATATATGGATAATGATATTTCAGGACAGGTCAACTGCTCTCCAAAATGTATATGGATAATGATATTTCAGGAAATGTGTATACGATTGAATGTACAGATTGCAAAAGCTGTTATATTGAATAGACAAATGTACATCTTTCTACTTGTTTGCGGGAACATTTATAACCCTCATCTCACGTTTTTGAACACATGTCTAGGAAACATCATTCTTTTGATTCTTCTCAGGTAAAAATTCTCAGCAGAGAAGACAACATTAATAGACGAAAAATAAAAGAAGCCCTATTACTAAAAAACATATTCTTAACAAATAAATACAAAGGTGCTCATCTCTATCTATTTTAATCATTCCATTTTCTCTTGTATGTAAAACGAATTTTCATACTTAGACCTAGGCCTAAAAGTTTTATATATTATAACCTAAATTTTACAGTTCATTGATAAATTACTTTATTTGTCGCACTTGCTAATTACTATTGAAAACATGGTGAAATGTGTAAAAATAAACAAAAGTTTTACTATATACAACCGATAAAAGCCTGTGTGAAAACAAACGAATTGTTAACTGTAAAACAAGCGATACGTGCCGTATCCTAGAAGTTTGTATCTAATTAAAATTGTGATTTTTTTGCACTTAAATAGACAGGAAACTATCATATTCAGTACAGTGCTTTATAGCTACTTTTTCACTTATTATTATATACAGATTTGCGCTATACGGAAGTGTTAAATCAGGATAAAATTGAAACAAGAGTAAATATCCCCACTGTTACTTTCTTATCAAAGTGAAATAATTAAGATATATAAGATAGTGTGGTGGCGGTAAAAATATCAATATACATCTAATGATAGTTTACAATGATAATAGCTAGGTAGCAGCGGGCAATAGTGACGATGACCAGGTAATTTGAAAGGAATGTGTACAATACTTTATGACGTCTAAAGTGATGAGTCCATTTAATGATAAATATCCATGACAATAACCACCTAATAGTGGGTAACCATGGCATCGACCAGATAATTGACAAAGAATCGTCATACTAACTATATAAAAGTGATTAATTTGGCTAGAACATTTAATTGTAAATAAACATAGCAATAACTACGAATTAGGGGGCGTCTATTACTATGACTAAATGAAGGGTAAGTAATCATGAAAGATAACTATAATACTAATTAAATAATGGTATGTAACTAGCTCTAGTAATGCCTAACCAAAAATAGTTAGAAGTAATAATAAAGGCAATACCATATAGTAAAGAAAAAACAACACACAATCAAATGTATGCACAGTAGTAAATGGTTTTGGTGAAAACAAGTTCTTCAAATATTCTAATTCGATTTGTCACCAAAAATGATTGGATAACCGCATTTAAAGACGTGAATATAAACTAGACCTTAGCTTTATAACTCAAGGGGGTCATTGTAATATTTATAACGACGTCAAGTGATAATTCATAGCTGCCATTAATACATACTGAATATTTATGCACAGCAAATCCCTCAATACCGTTCCTTCTTATTCCCTTATCATAAATAATTTCGTACAGTAAATGACACGTGTATATATCATATCAGAGCCATAATAAATGTGATTATTGTGTTCCTAATAACATTGGTTTATTTTTTTTTAATGTATGAAATTTTGTCTTATTACAAAATAAAAAACAACCACGATTATTGATAAATGCAAAGTTACACCACAGTGATTTTGGTTGTATGTTCTTCGTATTCAACTGTAATGGACACAAATAATTAATTCACCTTTTTTTTTCAGTAATACGTACATGATCTATATCCTTTTACTGTATTTTTTTTTTGCTGTTTAGAACACATTACTTTTCAAAATCAAGTGATTATTTTACTTTGCATAAAAAGGTAGACTGAACTATATATAAAAGTGAGAAAAATAATAGTATAGAATCAAACAAGCCTGAATTATTCAAACAAAAAATAATTTAATTAAATCTAATTACATAATGATTGATGGTTACTGAAAGTGAACACAAATTGTATTGTTCGTGTTTCCTCGTATTACTTTTATCTCCTTAGAACCAGTCGTATGTCGTATATCATCATTGAGTCCCCTAACGTTGTCCAACGACTTTCTATATAAAGTGGAAGTTTATGAAGATTGATGATATTCGTTTTGTTGATGCATATTTTTGTACTTACGTGTTATAAGTTCAAAACAGAAAGATTTTCAAAAGAAATGCATTAGAACCAGAGACGTTGTACACAAACAAAATCAGTATAATTTCTGCAAATAACCACACCTTTAGATCACTCATAATACATAAATTTACAGCTATGGTTCAGTCTGCACAAAATAAAAAAATCGACCCATTCTATTACATGTTTAATATATTTTAGGTTTAAATAAATGCACCAGTCTGTTTTCTTAAACGATTAATTATGCTAAATACATCGTGTTAGATACTGATTGCATCGAACGTTATCCAAGATTTACTAGAGGTTGAGGAGCAGCTTTGGTGCTGCCAAAGCATTTGTGTGTGTTAAGACTAGTAACCATCATGTCTCTCAGTTTTTATTCGAATCGATAATAGCTTTTTCTTTACGCGAATCATATATATGTGACATTTAGAGATTCATAGCGAAGCGACATTAAAACGTGATAGATATGAAATATACCCTCCTGCTTTGTGTATCTACAAACGATCTTGTAAGCAAAACGGTTATAATTATTGCACACTTCGTTCGTTAAAATACTTGGAGTAGTCTCATTCGAGGCCTTCTGTACGTTGCTCACCTACGATATGGTTACGTATGAAACGCCTTGAGTCCTTATTTCTGTGAAATGTACAAGTTCGTTACAACGTCAAGTTCCACACTCGTTAGCGTAAGGTACTCATCTATCTCGTTGTTAGGCTACTCACCCGTGGGCTTGTATTGTAACAGCTAGAGAATCTCGTATCTGAAATTAAATAGATCACTAGATACTATTTTAAGGTAGATTTAGACAATGTGTTCAACACGTGGACTAAGTTTTCTATAAACTTCTCCTGACGTCTATTTTTATTTTATTTTTTCATTTCGAGACGACGTTTCGGGTTCCATGCTAAGTCCTTGCGCTAAAGGTAGCTTGCTCAAGTAACCCAAAATGTCTTCAATACGAGTAATATTTAAGGTGACAACATTGAAACTGCACTGTTTCAAAAGAGTTAGCTCAAAGTTTTTAACAATGAATGATTGATTTAATTATTTGTTATATTCAAATGTAACAATGAACAGCATTAAAGCGTCTCGTGAAATAGCCTTGCTTTTAAGAAAGGGATATCCCGTTTTATACGGATCTACTCCAGCCTTTGTCTCCATACTTAACTGCCAATTAACGTGAATGGTGCTGACTGATTGGCTTCTTTCTGCTCAGTAGTTCAAAATTAGGGTTAACGGCAGATATCCTTAGTATCTTTGCCATAAACAAATACACACTTAAGTGTCAAAAAACAGTTTAACCCTAAAGTACTAGATTTTATTCGATGAATAGCAAATTTTTCTGTGTTGTAATATTAAGTAATATTATTCGTGTTTTCATACATTAGTAGCTCCCCAGCACTGGCCTAGCCAGGGGGGTATGCGGCCATGTCCCCTCTTTGGTTTGTATTTTTATTTTTCACCAGTTTTTCCCTGCAATGGCTAATTTCTCACACCTTAAAGTGCTCATGCTATAACACTCATTTAACTAATGTAAAGGAAATAATGAAGTAAATATTATAATAAATAAATAGAAATTATATGCAAATATGAATGTTAAGACTTGCCCCCCCCCTCGTTTTCAAATTCCTGGATACGCCAGTGCTTCCCAGTGTCTCAGCGGTAAATCTGAAGGTTTATAACACTAAAAATTGTATTTCGATACCTGTGGTGGGCTCAGCACAGATAGCATTTCGTGTAGCTTGGTACTTAATCCCGAATAAACGAATCATACATACATTAATGGAAGCTTTTAAATACAATAACATACGCTTTTAAAATAAGGTAATAATTTATGAGAAAGAATACTTTTATCAGAATACACTCTGATCACTGAAGAGCTTTCTGCATCTACTACCAAGAAAAGGAAGATCACCCTTCACTATGCAATGCATTATATTAAAACGATTTTTAATATTCAATTTAACAATTCAGTTGAAAACCACAGTCACTATAAAGTTGCGTTGGTATGGAAGGTACCAGAACCACATTTTGACATTGTTTGGCATTCGGAACAGCATGTAACAGTTCTTTCCATCACAAACTATTCATACACCCATTCAGATAGTGGATTTAAAACTTGCAAAATCGAGATATCTCCTGTATTTAATGGAATTGGAAAATATAGGAATATGGATCAACTTGGTGCACCAGGACCATCCAGGAAGATTCCTGTAACAAGTTATACAACAATGGTGGTAAGCAAAATACGGCGACTTGTAACAGATTAAGATTCAAGAACATAAAGGTATGTGACAAAAGCTGTTTGTGTTTCCTACACTGTAAGAATAATAATAACACGTGACGTGTTTACTGTAGTTTCTTAGTCAAACACTGTCTATTTTTCTAATATTTTTTATGCTCTTCACCTTAAAACTGATGCATTTATGACATATTATCTTAACTAACGGCATGCTATATAATATTTTACAATAAATAAGTTAACGATTATTGGGTTTTTCGTTTGATGAGCTGTAAAATTTAAACCCCAAAATGTTTGAAACTTTATGAAGAAAAGCTACAGTCTTGGCCAAAATGTTTGCATACTGTTCTATATTGATCTTATTGTCTAAATTCACGAAGTAGTTATTGAGTAAACGCCGGGGTAGTAACAGAGAAAGTAGTGTTCGATCAAATAAACATATACGAGCTGTTATTCTGGTATGTATAAGTTGTTTTGAGCATTTGTTTGTCAAAACACACATACACACCTGTTTTGTATAAAAGAGTGTGCTTTTAGTATAATCTGTTTCAAAACAGATCAATGCTTTATTCAGACGATTTATCTGTACTTGGAGTAGAGTCATGCCTCGTCCCGTGCTAGTTGTTATAAGGCGTCAAATTGTTCGACTATCCAGAAATGATATAAAGCAAACGGACATTGCCTAAACAGTAGTGTACCTCCAGTGTACAGTATCCAGAATCCTGAAACTTCATCGGGTTACAGGAAACGTTATTCCAGGAAAGTGTAGTCTTAGACGCGAAATTTACTACCCAAGATGACCGTGGTTTGATCAGATTAACATGTCAAGGTCGAAAGAGATCTTGCAACACCTTACGACAGGAATGGCATGAACACATTAATTCAAGATTACCCAGAAGAACAGTGAATAGGAGACTAACCAAACAAGGTTATTTTGCAAGAAGGGCTATCTGCAAACTGAAATTAACCACAATTCACCACCGTCACTGTGTTACGTTTTGGCAAGACAGCATACCAACTTACAGTTAGGACACTGGCGACACGTAATTTTTTCAGATGAGTCCTGTTTCCGGCTTGTTAAAGCTGGTGGTAGGATTCGTTTTCGTCGTTTGCATAAAGACCAAATTAGGGAAGACTTTCTTTCCCACAGGGAACACACAGGAGGTGGTGCAGTACATGTATGAGCAGCTATTTAACATGGTGGAAAAACTGAAAAAAAAAGAAACGTCAATGGCACCTCCTATAGGCATCTCATGGAGACGATATTTCTGCCATATGCTACGGAAAGGTTTGGCAATAAGTTTATGTTTCAGGATGACAATGCCACTGCCCACAATACACGTATTGTACAGGATTTTTTTCGACCAGTAGTACGTTACAAGATTGCTATTGGCAGAAAAATCCCCAGGTTGTAATCCCATTGAGAACTATTGGACAGAAGTGAGTCGTAAAATTGCTAACACGACCCTAAATAATCTATTATAGCTTGTTTGCAATACCTTCTAGTGAAAAGTTGGTATGAAATCACGGTGGATTACATCAATAACCTCACTGACAGCAGCACGTCACGTCGCCTTACAGAGGTTACTATAGTACGAGGAAGACCAACCAAGTACTGAATGTTTAATGTGAACTGATATAAGGTTACAGACGTTATTTATAATAATTTGATGTTATGTTTTGTCATTATATCTGTTTTGATAAGGTTTTGTTGTGATAAGTGAATGATGAATTACACGTCTTTCTACGTGTGTCAGATAAAATTGTTTGTTGATATAATAAATTGTTCATGATGTCCATAGAACCTGTATCATTATACAAATTACACATGTAAATATTTAATATAACATGCATTTCTCAGTTTGAAGTGTATTTGTATTCCATCGTAATAATAATGTTCTTATTTGTTACCAAATATGCAAACATTTTGGCCAAGATTGTAGTTATTTTTTCCAATATAACTAGATTTTACATGGCAATGATGCAATTCTTTACACTCTGGTGTTGACTGAATTATATAAACGTTAAATGTTGATAGTTTACGTTGCGTACCTAAATACAATGGATGACTTTGTCACATAACCCATTAAGCTCCTTTTTGTTTTCTTTAGCAGCTAAAGTTAGGGTGCTTGTATATTCTTGCTAAGTAGTAAAAAAGTGACAGAGATAAATAAAGTAAAATCTGTGGTTATTTTTAAAGTTTGAAATTTAATACACAAACTGATATGTTAACTTCTTCTTCTTGTTTATTTTTATTCTGAATCGTCATCAGTAAAATGTTGTTCAATTCACAGAAACCTGATGTCCTATTGATCAACGATAGTAGTTCATTCGTACGTTTATTAAAGTAAAGTGAAGCTTAGCTATCAACGACTTAATGAGGGCCAGGCTAAGAATAATCAGTTCTCACTTCACATTGGCCTAATTTTGACTTTGGAAAATATTCTAGAAATTAATGAGGAATTTACAATTACTTTTAACGTTAAATCTTTTAATATTGTAATAAAATGGCAATCTTCAAAAGGCTAATAAATTATTATGGTAGGCCTAACTTAGAGTATTACTATTAACTAAATTGTTCAGTAGTTGTTGACCTATATGGTAAATTAGTATATAACTTTTAAGCTACTAATCATTTACGTTTGTTGTTTTCAAATGTTGAGTTTCACATATATTTCGTTTATGCACAACATGTTACTAATTGAGCTATTCGGTAATTGTTTAGAAATGTACGAATATTTTTGCACGCTCAACGTTTTATTTTACAAGTGATTTTTGAAATCAGAGTGTTAAATATAAGCAGTGGCGTAACTACAAGATATGCCCCTCACATAAAAAAATAATTGGCTCCCTACATTTATTCCCTTTGTCAGCAATTATTAAGCTTGTCGGGCTCTTTGGGCTTCCTTTTGGCTCCAGACCCTCCGCAATTGTAGGGTTATATTTAGGCCACTTGATATAAGATTATATTTTTGTTCATATAAGCTTACACTGGTGTATTATTTAGCAAAGAAAAATAAATTATTTTATGCTAGTATGATTTACTTAATAATTAATCACGTTCTACAGCATTCTTAATTAAAACACCTACTTATCTCGTTCTACAAACATTCTTAATTAAAACACCTACTTATCTCGTTCTACAAACATTCTTAATTAAAACACCTACTTTCATAGCAAACATATCTTATAAACCCGGAAAAGGTTTGTAATTTAAGCTGTTGTTTAATTTAAATTTAACATAGCGTTTATTATTTAAACATGTCAGTATGTTGAAAAGTAAAATGGAATGTTTTAAATTAAACTGTTTAACTTTGTTAGGAATAAACACAAAACATGTTACTAAAATAAACATGATATAAATGTTTAGTTCTTAAGCACAAATGTTTTCTCTAAATCCTTTAATATTAGTCTTTAAAACATCTTTAAAAAAATTATTATTATATGGTTATTTCTAACGTTATGGTCAATTGTTTGGCTGAGTTAGGTGCTGCCATCAAAGTCGAGAATATTTTATTTTCAAACTCTTACATAATTAGTAATTTCAGTCAAACTTAGCTGTAATTCATATATTCTGCTGCACATTACTACCTGACAGCTAAAGACTGTCTTAGCTGATAATCAAGTGAAAATTACTGAAGGTGGTGTATACATTGTACAATAAACATCATTTGAAAGCTGGAGAAGCAATGGTCAGGCTAACCTTTCATTCAGTAGGCTTTCAACTGCCTGCCCATCCTAGCTTTGTAATTGAGTTTATCAATTGGAAGGCCGTCTGTGGCAGTTTGGACAACTGTCAGAGCTGTCTCTCACCCCTTGCTCCAGTGCTTCCTCATTTAGCTTGCCATAATCAGCCAGACAAGTACGCTTAGGCCTTCCATCCTCATCCAAATTCTTGACTGAGTCGAGCACTGAACCATACATATTCAGCATCAAACATTGCACTGTGTGTCCCTGAGCTTGTTCATTCCAAACAATGATATGTATAAAATGATTAAGGAAGTGGTTGAGACCTTCCTTGGCTGTGCCTCTAAACGTCGAAGGAGTAATCTGTTTCGCCTTATTCACGGGGACCTGTAGGTGAAACCAGCCTCTCTGCTGATCTCACTCATCATCTGATCAGAAGGTACTAGATGTTATCGATTCTGTGTGGGTAAGAGTGTTCAGGTTTGGGGGACAAAGCAACGAGATGTGCATAACAGTCACTGCTTTGTAGACTAAATTCACGTTGGCAATATGCTCCACAGTCAACTCACAACTCACTGTCTCACCTGCTGGCAAGATGGTCCTGCTTTGCAGATGATGTCCACGAATGGTACCCCTACGGCTGGCGTTATAGATCAAGAAGCCTTCTACAAATCCCCCTTCAAAGGCAGAAATCTTTCTGAACATTTCAGTCAAATAGTTCACGTTAATGGCAGTACATATTCCAGTAATTATCGCAAAATCTGCAATAAACAAGTATCCTGTGGCAATGGCACCTAAATTTCTTATTATCTATCTACTTTGTGGTATCTTTAGATAAATGGAGTAACGACCTGAGATTTAACTGATAGGTAGATTTAAAAGGAGATTCTACAAGATAATATGTTACAGAACAGTTTGAATGTATACTGGTTTAGTATAAATCTTAAGTGTAACCCACTAAGAACACGATATTTATTAAAGCAAAGACAAAAATATAGTATGTGTAATTGCAGTTTACTCATATCCGACAATGATTTCTACACCTAGTCAGAATCATGTCAGATTCAGTAAAGACATGGAATGAAACTAAATGAGAGGTTTCTATGTCATACCAAACCTCGCATTTACCTAACGTGACTGAAATACCACGTAACTGGTCATTCTCATTTCACATTGGTTGGACCTTGATCTCTAGATATTACCTGTACAACTAGAGAAAGACATTGTCCTAACTTTACACAAAGTGGCAAGTAGCAATGTTTTCTACTGGTGATAATAGGTAACATCCAACTTTGAAAATGACAAAGAAACAAAGGTATCTTGAAACAAGATCAACTTAATGGTGGTGTTTTACTGAGCACGTATTATGTGAAAAACCTGCACATATTCAGAGCAAAGAATAAATATTAATTTTACAAAAAGAAGATATTCCTATATCACAGCTTCAATTTTGGGCTATACAAGACAGCTGTTTTATGCTATAAGATAAAACTTGATTCGCTATTTTTCATAGGACTCGCAGAAGTTTGAATTAGAGCGTATTTCCCACTGTCTTCCAGATACTTGCTGCTATATTATTCATTACGTAAATGAAATAGGCATCTATTTTAACAAATCGTAAGGTATCACAATTTTCAATGGTAATAATACAAAGATGTACAACCCTCATTAGGTGCTATCAACATAAATATGTTACAAATAAAATATACGTTTATATTAAAATTGTCTTATTTTCACATTTACAACCAATCTATCTTGTTTCGTGCACTAACTGTTACTTTATATATACGTGAAAGATAAATTCCATGTTCCCAAAGTATAAATGAAGGATAACAAACGCAAGCTTTACTCTGATGTTTCATTAATAGTCTTGCCCACGAGAGAGATGCTAGAATGTGGTAAGTTGAGCATTAGAAATCTATCCATCATTCTGCTGTCATGCAGTTGCTCCTCCCTCTCGTTGCCATCTTAATGTTTCCCTATCCGAGTAATGTTCACTGTTTTCCAGTACGCCCGCGTTTCAATTCTATCTTTAGTCCGATTGGTTAATAGATGAAACATAACAAAACTGAAAAGCTCGAATTATAAATGATTGCTGGAAAGGAACTAGATTATTTAGAAAGCTAAAGTGCTTGAATTGATTAATTTAAGTTATATTATTTTACTGATTTTCCACATCACCTTTATTGTAAATAAACCCCTCATAATCGCAATTGTTTATTGTATATATGAATATAGATTTGTTTTTAATTGTTACTTTATGAGTATGGACAGCAGAATGAGTTAGTTTGGGGAATAAAATACCCCATTAAGGTGTGTATTCGCACGTTGTCCTCTAGCTCCTTTTGGATCTCTTTCTTTTATTTTGATTTTTTCAAGTGTATAGAGTTTCAGTTATTGTTCTGTCTATATGTGTGACTGAAAAATTTGTAATACCTCCCAGTTTTCCTGAAATACATTTGATAAAGGTTTTTTAAAATCGAAAGTAATATCAACAGTTCTTTCTTTAAGTAAACTGGAAAGTAAAAGATATAAGTTGAAACAATAGCACATCAATTCATTTTTCTCTCAGTTCTAAAATAATAAACGTCCACCGAAAATTAGATTAACTGTTATAAGTAATATTTCACAACGTTTGTTTTTCTGAGGGATAACCTCTTGCAATAGGACACACTAAAATAATATTAAAAAGAAACTTTCGCTAGCTGACAAGTAAGCAATACAAATGCAACTTGTTTAAAACATAATTACAGATAACTGTTTTATGGTGGTTGAGGTAAAACATAGTATACCGTTGTTACAGATAAATACTGTTGTAATTATGGTGTTCCATCAATATATGAATTTGTATATCACGTGTCGAAATTTTGTGATATAGACATGGTAAAATATATGTTTGGTAATTTAACCAAATACATTAACATAAATATAAAATAATATAAATAATATAAAAGGTCAGTTTTATATCATTTGATATGGTAACATGAGTGCACGTGAGCCGCGTCATTGTAACTTGTGTATTGTTAGCCAGGAACGGCTGAAAGGTCAATATAATAAAAATAATATACATATGCAATACATTAACAAATTAACTATACGGAAGTCATTTGGTCACTAACTCTTTTTAGATATGCTCATCTACTGACAAAGGATTTTCAATTTCGATTGGAAAATAATAAGAGGAAAAAAGAGTTTTTCTAGTATTTTGAGCATTGCTACCAACAGATCGGGTGACTGGTCGAGTACTTATGGTGTCATTTGATGGCTCTGAATGACAGGTGTTTTACAACAGAGGTTAATGGTTGGTAAGTAACCTTTAGAAAGAGATATGAAAAAGTAACACCTGACGCTAATGCAGTTTTTGGTAAGTTCTTCATATAAGATATAAAACAATTTGGTGATACACTTGATCTTATTGCGAACAATTCTTTTTAATTCTGATTAACTACCTAAAACGCCACCTGTTGTTTAATACGAGTACCTTCATAAAAAACGCGTACTTTTTATATTAACTATATTTAATAGTCTAATAAGAGAAATTAATTTTCTTTTAATTTTTCTATTATTATTTTTGCACACGTATCCACCAGTATTTGTTTATCATATTGAAGATGGAACCCAAACCTAATATTTATGCTGTAATCAAAGGCCTAACGATCAGTTTGTAAATGTTGAACTTTTTGATTAAAATCACATTTTACCATTTATTATAATCCTAATATTGTAGCACTGTAACGTATAACTATCTTGAATAGTATTTTTGCTTTATTTTATCTTATTTGTTATCATCGATAAGTTATAATCTTTGATGATAAGAGAGTACTTTGAATATCTTTTTACTTTTCACTTAAAAATAGAGGCAGATTTTTTAAAAAAGTTTGTCTCTTAGTAAATCTGAAGAATGAAAGTTCCAACAGTTACCTATTCTATTTTAAAATATGTGGATTTAGATTACTTTAAATAATGCTCATATTATCTTTAAAATAATTTACTTTTTCAACAGTCAATATTGAATCAAATACTTTGTGACTTTTGTTTTATTAAATACTTTGACATTTTTTAAAGTATTGTATCCAAAAGTTACTGTGAAATTAACCATTTCTTCCTAAGTGTTTGTTATTCTATCTGAAAGATTTGTTTTTATTTATTTTTGTTGTTTAATTACGGACATTAATTCTATTATTCAATTACAAATAAATCAGCTCACTTGTTTTAATATAGAATTATATTTGTCAAATTTCAGTTGATGTTCTCATGTTATAATTAAGAGTTGAAAAATTCTTGTCTATAACATGCCATTAATATATACACACAAAAAATCGAAATTCAGAACGTGAGAGCTAGTTTAGCTGCTGCAACCTGTGATTATTAAAACATGCAATGCTATGAGTTGTTAACATTAAATTTAAACCTCATCAAGTGGCTAATTTGTTGTTATTTTGTGTCAGTGGATTCTCTTTTGTATTAAAAAGAGCGAATGAAATACAAACTTGTTACTACTTGTCCAGCAAAGCTATTATCATTTTATACAACAACATCTAATATATTATCAAGCTCATACGAAATACTTACATTAATTTTGACTAATATTATAAACATAATTAAGCGATCTGATTATTTTAAGTAAACGCTCACAAGCACATGGGTTAATTTTATCTGGCGATCTACAGTTCTCAACATAGCATTATTATATACTGTATTAGAAATGTATCTTCAATTCCTATGACCTCCGATGGATAGATAGAAGAAAAGATAAGGAAGACAAAGAACAAGAAAAAAGAACAAGCAATATTAAGCAACAGAGATAGGAAAGAATAATATCTGTATCCTCCAGATAATTTTTTTTTTTTATATTTCAGCCAGTGTTTCGCCATTGCGACTTCATCAGGGCTACTGGTACAAGAACTGTTTCTTTTTAACTCTATTGCCAAAATGCCTAAATTCCTCCAGTATGTACTATACATTGTGGAAAACAGCAAAATATTTCCAATTCATATCAAGTTTATTACCATGAGATCGGTTGAGTTTAATATTGCTGAATTATGCATTATTTAATAAAAACTGAATTCGTCTCCCATTGATGCCACAAATTCACCCTAGCACAATAAAGGAGACAGTATACATGGTTTATGACTAACAGTGTCGGAACAGAGATTACTCACGCAAGCTCGTAAAATACTAGACTAGCAATCATTAATTGGCGAAGGTACTTATGCATGTTCATTAGGGATACTAACGTATGGAGTTACAAGCACGAACGACAATAGCATGTTGACATTTGACGCTGGCTTGAAGTAGCATAATGAATAAATTGTAGACTCACAATAAAGTGCATGTACATTTCTATTAATTCACTCTCTTATTCTGAGTCAGAAGAAATATTAACGTATCTTCTTTTCTGTGTTTCAATATATCGACCTTCTTCAAAAACAAAGGAACAAAATGCATGCAATGAATGTGCTTGAACTACAACAAATGGATGTGCGTGATGTGTAAGAATGCACGCGCGCACGCATATAGAGATATATACTTATGATAAAGTTGCTTTGAGCCTCTTTTGTACGGGTACTGTACTTACGGTTAACGAAGGCTAATTGAACTAATAAAGATTTGGTGCATGAATTCCAATGTTCACGTGTTCACCGCCACCAGAATACTGCTTGCACACACACGTCACGCCAACATAAGGTAACGTTGCGCTTTTTTTTTTTTTGAGATTTAGCATACGCCGTTAAACTAAGTATCATTTTATGGTGAAATATGTTCCTCCATGGAATAATAATTTGATGGTTTTTATTAATGGCTCTTCGAGGTTAAAGAGCCAACAATTCTTAAGTCTGTAAGCCCCCCTTTTTTTTTTCTCTCGAGAATCATGCAAAATTTTCTAGAGCCGATTTGGATCATAAGCCTTAAAAAGACATTAAAATATATATATATAAATAAGCTAAAGAATAAAATAAATAAGTAAATAAAGCCTGGGATATTATGGAAAGAAATGTGCTCATTTTTCAATGCTATTATTTTATCTTGCTATACATCTGGTGATGATGCTAGAGTTATTTCAAACTGAGTGTGAAAACGAGCTCTTATTTCCCAACGGTATCAAATAATGAGCTAAAAAAGTAAACGTGACATGTAATGATGAGAAGTTTAACAATTTCCTTTAGCTAAGTATCATTACCTTAACTAAATGCTACGATGCTACTTAAAATAATACGATGTAATATTTCAGGAAGAGTGGGTGACTTTAATTTTAGACACTGCAAAGTAGTGTTACCAAATTAGGTTTCAGAGATTGCACATCACCAAGGGAAATACGAAGGTATCGAGTAACTATACGAAACCTTTCCTTTTATATCTTCAAACTTTCAAAAAAAATTGTCAGGACCTGTTAAAACACAATATTTTACAACACAATAAATTTTTCTATAGTTTTAATTAGTTTGCATTTTATCAATTCAATGAGAATACACACACAGAAATACATATGTATATAAAACTTATATTCGAATACACAAAAAACTAAGAATTTACTCAAAATCTGGCTCAGCAGTGGAGAATTAGGAAATCATGAAATTATGATTCGTATAACGAGACAGCAACAGATTTTTTTTCATTTTTTTTTCAGTGTCTGTAATTGGATAAGTTTGTTTGCTATTAAGCACAAAACTGCACAATGAGCTAACTGTTCTGTGCTCTTCACGGGTGTTGAAACCCAGTTTTTAGTATTATAAGCCTTCATACTTACCGTTGAGCCACTGGGGGG
>NW_013665622.1:95477-100692 GCF_000517525.1 Limulus polyphemus
GGGGGGGGGGGGGGGGTTGATAACTCGAGATGTGCTTGCCATCTTAGATTTTGGAACATAATGATTATAAGAGCGTAACATTTAAAGCCAAGAGGAAAGTATACTTCCTCAATGATATACCCTGTAGTCCTAAAAAATGTCACATGTCTGTTTAAATTTCGCGCAAATCTACTCGAGGGCTATCTGCGCTAGTCGTACCTATTTTGGCATTTATAGACTAGAGGGAAGGCAGATAGTCAACATCATTCACCGCCAACTCTTGGGCTATTCTTTAACAACAAATAGTGGTACTGACCGTCACATTATAACGCCCACAAGGCTGAAAGGGCGAGCATGTTTGGTGTGACAGGGATTTGAACGACTTATGTTTAAAGAACGTAACCTACTTATAAACTGGCAACAGAAGATGTAAACTTGTAAATTAAATAAAATATAGCCATCTAAATTACTTAACATATGATCAGTTTATTTAAAGTGAAATAAAGATAGTAAAATAATTAGTCCTGAGCACACGATGTATGACTGTAAATACACCCATCATTATTTTTCAGAGTTTTAAGTGTATGTTAGAGTTTATGACTGCGATTAGAAAAAAAAACACATCAGCCACATAAAAACAAGGGCATTGGCAATACAAATTGGCATATGTTAACGAACATCGTAGTAAGTAAAAAACAAGTAAAAGGTGGAACCAACAGCAGTGATCACCGCTGTTGACACGTTGTTAACCTTGCCTTATCAAGATCAGGTTTGAAAGTTCTTCATGATGTTTATTTTATAACTATTACATGTTTTTTGACTGGAAATTCCACAAGAATGGCTTAATACGTGTGGATATCATTCGAAAGCTAGCATATTTAGTCCCGACGTACATTTATAAATCCGAACTTTAACGGGAAATGAACAAACATTGTTCGTGAACATCAACTGACACAAACGTAAATCATAACTATGTAGATATAAGATAATACAAAACAAGAGGTTACAGCTAGCGAAGGAATATAATACAAATAATATTTCCCGAAGTTTTATTGATAATCATTACACTAAGATTAACATTATTCTATCCAAGAACTTTGACTTATTTTCGAACTCAAAAAGTCATTTTTTTTATGATATCTGGAGGTTAAAGCAATGGCGTAAGTATACCCCCCAACCCCGCAATTGCCGGGGGTCCAAGCCAAAAGGGGGCCTGTAACAGCCTGAATTGTAATTACAATTATAGAAAAATAAATGTAGGGGGCCCAATTACTTTTTATGTGGAGGAGGGTGTCTTTCGTAGTTACACCACTAAGTAAACCTATTGTTTCTGCTACTTACATCTAGTGTGCAATATATGAAGAAAAGAACGAAAACATTAGGAACATTAATATTTTAGTCTTTAAAGTCCTTCTCTTAACTTTTTGTAAACTTGTTAATTAGTCTAAAATATATAAAAACAAAGCAAACCAACAAGAGCTAATGATGTAGGAACAAAATGATTGGTCAGCTCTTTAATAGTATTCGCAATTATTTATTTGTTTTTCCCAAGTCAATATTTACATGCTTGAGGAACAGCCATGGCTAGGTAGCCATAAGTGAAACGTTTTCTAAGTAATACAGTTTGATACTTTTTACGTTTTCAGTTATGATCATTATCGAAGTGTCGTTAGATGCGCAAATGTTGTTATTTCAAGGGGTCTGTTGCATTTCTTTGCCAACAGAGTGCGTGTTTCCATTGACAATAGATGGATTAAGTAAATTCCTACTTATGGCTGTAAGAAAAGAAACACTCTAGCGATTGCTTCTTGATGCGTATGGATTTCGAGGTTTAATAACAGAACATTATTAGAACAGGGCCTAGAGGAGATTATGCATCCAGTCCGCCTATGCCTTTAATGATTGAAATATAATGAGGCTTTCTGCAAGTTTAATTGGGCATGTTTAATTATTATGACCTAATTAACATTTATTTGGCATAAAATATTAATTTAGCTGCGTTCATCAATTTAAATATGATGTTTATATAGAGTCGATAACTTGTAAAAATATAGTACATTTATAGCAACTGTATGACTGAGGACTCATACCTCTAAAAATCTGGTTTCGATACTCGTGATGGGCACGGCATAGATAGCTCATTTTGTAGCTTTTTTGCTAATCAACAAACAAAACATATTCAATAATTTACATTTCTCCGATCTAACCGAAGATATGATTTCGACTTTTGAATAATTCTTTAATACTTCTTACAATACTTAATTTATTTGTTTCAAGTATTTTACTTTAATACAGAACATGTCACGCAGTTTAAAAATATCAGTAACTTAACTTTTTATTTCATCAGTTGTCATCATATCGTAATGTATGAGGTTATTCTGAAGGAGAGAAATAAAGCACATTTTTCGCCCTGGTCTTATTGATCATGGCTCTTGATGTTTAGGCTCATAGTTTGTTTTTTTTTCTTTCTGTATACTACAAGTAGCTCAGAACGAGGCAACTCAGGGTGAATAAAGGAAGACTACAGTTTGACATTTTATGACCTCTCTGGCAAATCAAACGCCGACGAAAGGGATTCGAAGGATTTATGAGAATTGGCTCATGACAATCAAATAATATTGCTTTTCATTTTCCTCCAATAAAATGACGTTGGATATTGGGTTTATTGTTGAAAATATCGCACCACATAGAGCGATAAGATTTCCAACGTATATACAGTAAAATCTTTCACCCGTCAAATATACTCTATCTTATTGAGATGATTTATATCTTCTTCTATATATCAGTACTAAACGCAGTTCGATCCTCAAGAAAAATGGGTTAGTTGTTTCATAAATATGCCATGATTAACTTGTATCGTACCAAACTAGAATACTACTTTTAAAGTAGCTTATTTTGTTTTCTGAATGACTTTTGGAACCCAAGTAAAAGCTGACTACACTCTCAACCAAAAAATAAGACAAGGTTTGTTTGTTTTGAATTTCGCGCAAAGCTACATGAGAGCTATTTGCGCTAGCCGTCCCTAATTTAGCAGTGTAAGACTAGAGAGAAGGCAGCTAGTCATCACCACCCACCGCCAACTCTTGGACTACTCTTTTACCAACGAATAGTGGGATTGATCGTCACTTTATAACGCCCCCACGGCTGAAAAGGCGAGCATGTTTGGTGAGACGGGGATTCGAACCCGCGACCCTCAGATTGCGAGTCGAGCGCCCTAACCACCTGGCCATGCCGGTAATAATAAGAGAAGGACTTGATAATTCAAATTTTCGGAAAATGCTAAAGTCAGATACATGATGAACTATAGGAATGGCTGTCATCTAAACAGATAGAAATACATAGATAAACAGTTAAATATAAACAATTGAAAATTATATTGTATTTCAGCCTTCTACTGCGTAACTCCTCCAATGTTTTACACATTCTGCGTTTTACTTGAACACATGGCTTTTGTCTCATTTATTTAACCTACATACTGACATTTTTATAGTAGCAATTTTGGCAGAAAAATTAAGTTTAGTGGTGAAATTAAACACTTGATTAATGTCTTCTTTTTAAACGGAGAATCCACAACACCAAAAATAAAATAAAAAAACATTGTGGAAACTCCTTACTCGCTAAGGAAAAAGAAAAGTATTAAAATATTGATTGGAATCAGCCAGCCGTGGCTTTGGCGTAAGCTATTGATAGCAAAGCTATTCCATTGGAAGTAGAGAAATTCAAATATTCAATGTATTTTGTACTACGTACTACACACATCCCACTGTTCACCTTCCAGTTGCTGTACATGTCAAAAATACTATAAATAGAGTCGTACTATTGTACAGCGAAACCTTTAAATAATTAAATAACAAAAGGTTTATTATTTACTTTCTTAACTTCTCTTACATGTTACAGAAGCGAATTCGATCTGTTAAAAAAATCTCTGTGTTAAAAATCTTGTAATTTATTTAGTTTATTTTTTTTCTTCACACCGGCAACGGTACTTCCTGGCTTTGGGTTATACAAGAATAAATAAAAACACCTAGAATATTCTGAGTTATTACATATATCACTAAGGAAAAAGCCGTATATAGTAAGTCTGCCTTCGTTTGAAGCTGTATGTAAAAAGTCTGCCTTCGTTTGAAGCTGTATGACAAATGAGTAGAAGCGAAGCTGCCCAAATTTTCAATTTTTTATCAACATAAATGATAACTGTTCCTCAGGTTTAGATTTTGTTGTAGTTTTAGTTTTTCAAAGATACAATTATTAAGCAAAGTCCCTCCTCCATATATTCGACACTATGAGCCATTATAATCGTATTAACCCTCCTGTTTTGACACATAATCACATATAGTCCCGACTTTCAGTTCCTCGCGGTGTCAACATACAACCACATGTATATAGTGTGAACGTATGATTATTTGCTTTGTTTACAGATAACAAATACGGACATTTTTGGAATAAATGCATCATATCTCGAAATCTAAAAACTGTTTGCGACTTGAAAAGCAGTTATAGCTGCGAAAGCGCCACCTATTGATTAAGAATTATAATATAAGCGAGAATATTTGTACAATGTATCATCTACTTCTTTCTATTTTATCATTCTCGAATTGTAGTCGTTCTGATAGAGATTGCATACACATTGCAGTGTAGAATATTTCAAATTCAACTGTGTGAGAAAAAAAAATCATAAATAATTTTTTCTGTCAATCAATTAAGCTTCCACGCAATGTTTTGACAGGAAATATTTCATTAGAATAGAGATTCAGCAAACTGTCCATATTCTTAAGGGACTGTAACACTAAAACCCGGGGTTAGATTCCTACAGTGGACACGGCAAAGTCAGTATTGTGCACTTTTACGCTTGAAACAAATATTAAACAATGTATCTTAATAACACAAAATATTTATGAAATTTTATCATATCAAACATTATTTGGTACAAAAAATACTTTTTTACAAACATTAATACATGATTTCGTCACAGAATAGAAAGTTGACAATATGTATCTAGTACGTAAGGTGCGGTCTAGAGGTTGAATACAGATCAAAGGGTCCAGAGTTCGAGAAGTGAAAACGTTACAAAACTGACAGCTAATCTCGTTATTTGATTCAAAGAGCCAGACAAAACCCTTGTGGCGGCAGTTATCACTGCTTGGCTGTTTTATCTAGTTATTTGGTTTAAAGAGCCAGACAAAACTCTTGTGACGGAAAACAGCCAGACAGTGACACTAGAATCTGTTATTTGGTT
>NW_013665622.1:101605-103189 GCF_000517525.1 Limulus polyphemus
TGTCTGGCTATTTTGTCTCGTTATTTGGTTCAAAGAGCCAGACAAGACCCTTGTGATGGCTGGTGTCACTCACTGTCTGGCTATTTTGTCTCGTTATTTGGTTCAAAGAGCCAGACAAGACCCTTGTGATGGCTGGTGTCACTCACTGTCTGGCTATTTTATATATTTATTTGATTCAAAGAGCCAGACAAAATCCTTGTGACGGCTAGTGTCACTGTCTGGCTGTTTTATTTAGTTATTTGGTTTAAAGAGCCAGACAAAACACTTGTGACGGCAGGTGTCACTTTCTGGCTCTTATCTCCGTGACCAGTAGTACAAATTTAGGGGCACTCTAGTGATCTCTGACCTAGCTGGTTATCCCAAGTGAACAATAAAATGTCTTTCAGGTTGAAAATTCTAACTGTCATTTCACAAAAGGAATTGCATCATATGTAAAACACAGTATTTAACACGTATGGACAATCTTGCCTAAATGTATTTATGAGCATTTTTTTTATCAGGAATATCTTAATTGTAATAGTAAGAGAAAGTTACTTGAGAATCTTCTATCGGTAGTTAATCTAATAAAAAAGTGAACTTTGCGATTTTTTTAAAAAATGACTACCAATCTTGAGATATGTTAGGATTTTTTCTTAAACTCTTCTTTCTTTAATTGCTGAGAAGTTTTCTAATATTCATTAAAACTTCCTTCTAACTAACCTAATGCTTCAATATTCAGATGATAAATTTGACCTTTATCTGTTTTCACTATCAAACTTTAAGATATAAAGCGGCTGAATTCCACCAGTGAAATCCAAAGAAACAAAATCCTGATACTTTTTTGCTGACAACAAACAAAGAGATAGAAAGATAAATAGTTACCACCAAGCTTACATTCATATTTCTCCTGACTCCATGGCAATTTTATTCTCTTCATTCGTTTATAATGTTATTCTCCAAAAGCCATTTCCTAAATCTATGACATATACTGTACAAGCACGTGCTGAGCACGAAGAGATGCGCGAGATAAAGCACGATTCACGTGACTACCTTATAAAGCACGTAAACAAGAATAATACAGAAAGCGTGCGTCAAAGCTAACCTTAGTTGTGCATTGATTTCATCTAGCATCTATCTTAAAAGCAGCCATCTTTCAAGAAGACTGATCCGTGAAGAGGCATGTGAACTGGTCATATGGTGTGTGGTAGGAAAATTCATTGGGTGAAAAAAATCGTCTCTCATAAACAGTTAAAAAAAAGGTCTCATCAATCTATCGGGTTCACGATTCTGATTTTTTGAAATCTACATTTTACGAATGTTAATCAAAAATAATTGAGTAGTTTGGTTCGATGTTTTCTTGTTTTTGATTTTCTACTTTATCACGCTATCTAATGTATCATTTTTCTTTAGAGACTGTTTACTTAATGATTTATACGCTGTTGGAAGTTTGTCGCTAGTTTAAATAAAGTTTTGTAAAATATATTAGTGCTCCATTATTGGCAGTCCTCTGCCAAGCGCTATATCATCAACGTTAAGGCCTTTCCAAAGCTTCAAAGTAAAAATAAAGTTAATGAATTGCAGCGTTGGGAAAATTATTTGTTTTTG
>NW_013665622.1:103553-110890 GCF_000517525.1 Limulus polyphemus
TTGGGCTACTCTTTTACCAACGAATAGTGGGATTGGCCGTCACATTATAACGCCCCCACGCTGAAAGGGCGAGCACGTTTGGTGTGAGAGGATTCGAACCCGTGACCCTCAGATTGCGAGTCGAGCGCCCTAACCAATACACATTGTTTACACAGCTCGCTGATGATAATAATTAGTCCTAACTACCTTGTTTGTTTTTATTTCAAGACGTTATCCGCCTCCATCTTGATTTTATGTACGCCAACTATCGGCTTTAGTCAAACCCTTTCAGGTGATAAGTAAAACTCATTTGGAATCCAGAAGTTTTTATTCTAGGCCTCTTAATAAATACACATCTATATGAATAACTACAAGAAACTTAAAACGACTAGATCAGTATATATAATTTATACCTCTAATTATACTACTCCAGGGGCCAAGCGTGGCCAAGTCATTAGTGGCCAGACTGGGAACCTTAGGATTTAAAGTTCGCGCCCCGTTCCACAAAACGCACTTCCTATTTTGAGGCCATAGGTTTGATATAAGATTGACGGTTAGATTCCATTATTCGGATCTCCCAGTAAGACAGTGATAAGTCTTTGCATTTACAGCGCTAAAATAGAGGGTTCGATTCCCCTCGGTAGACACAGCAGATAACCCGATGTGGCTTTGCTATAAGAAAACACACACACACCATTATTTGATCAGACAAGAATAGCTTTCTTGCCTACCAATTCAACGTTGGCGACGCAAACGCGCATATAGCACTTGTGTAGCTTTGCGGAAAAATTCTAAAACACAATTTCATTAATCCAGTACATCATCCAACGTCCCTCTGGGTCAGCGGTAAGTCTACGAATGCTAAAATACGGGATTCGATTCCTCGCAAGTGGAGAGTTCATTGCGTATCTTAGCGCTGCAACAACAACAACAAGTACAATATCATCACCTAACCTCCTTTTTTTTACCAGTATACTGTTGAAATAGGGAGTCAGTTATAGCTAACTTCACATATGTCTAAGAGGCTGGTACTCGTCATCAAACACTCTTCGTACCTGTCAAACACTTGAAGCATAAACTGGCATAGTTTAAGTTAGAGCCAAAAAGTTTATTCCTATAAAGGTTTATAGACCTGTTTACCTTACAACGCTGGAAACCGGGTGTCCATACCCGTGGTGGGCAGAGCACAGACAGCCCATTGTGTAGCTTTGTGCTTAACTACAAATAAACAAATCTCATCCTTTACATACTAGATAAGCTCCTGTGATTTTCAGCAGAAACAATAATAAATAAAAGGAAAGATAACTGGACATGCCACAATACTGCTTTTGCAAACATTGGTGGCGTAAATATTGTCGCGAAAGAGAACTATGAATTCAGTAATTTCAAAATACCTTTATATTACTTCAAGAATTCCTCATAAGATAATGATCAGCACTCAATATTTTCAGACAGCCATGACAGTAGCCTTACCTCTGGTTCTTTAGCAACATGCTTCAGCTGACTTATCTTGTTTTGATCTGCTGGTCGGAAGGAAGGTCTTGATTTTCCTGCTCCTCCCTTTACCTCTATTTGAATGTCATCGGTGCATCAGTGGGTTTCATTATCATTGCGGACTGGAGCAGATCCTATAAGAATGCAACATGGGACGAGGTGGATATGCGACTCCTCACCCTCTCTGTGGTTTTCCTTTCAGTAGGCAGGTTGACCACATTCAAACGATTGCTTGATATCTTCCCGAAGCTTAGCGAGACTCTTTCGGCCGTACATTTTGACCTCTCTAAAGTCTTTCAGTTCGGCCACTTGGGAATGAACTTCTGCTACTTAATAATCAGAAACAGAGTCATACAGGATCGACAGAATTCGCAAAATCCCGCAAAACAAAATGGTTTTATAAAGCTGAAGAACCAAATCTTGTATTGCACAACACATGCGGCCACTGCCGTGTTCTCATGTCGAATTTGGTAATGAGGTGTGGATTTTACTCCTGCATAACCTGGAACCTGGTGCGAACTCGACCACGCTGGTGAGCAATTCAGATTTCAGATGTTGCAAGGAGTTCAAATTTCTATTCAGGATAATAATAAAAACAATAATACCGGGAGTCAGCCCACCAAAATTGTCTCTCTGGCTCTCAGACTGGACGTTAGATATCCAAAGTAACAATAAACCATGTCACTGGGAACAACTGTAATTAATTCGCATAAATATACTAAAAAATTAATATATTACATTTCATTCATTTGAATTATTGCCGACCTTGGAATGAAATGAAATATATTACATTTCATTCCAAAGTCGGCAATAATTCAAATAACTGCGAAATGAAAGCATTTTTACTCAAAAATATAAGAATGTTACCGGTAGGTAAAGAAAGTCTGTGCATATGGAAAGAAAATTATCGATGAAAATTGAATTGAAATGATATTCTTATAAACGTATAGCATTTTCTGTGTGTTATAACTCATCGAAAGTTTAATACAAATTTTGACTTTCGTAAAAAGCCCAGCTAATCTCTTCTTTGTAAATTGCTGCACGCCAATCTTTCTACGAAGCAATTTCTTTCTGTGAAGGACGATGAAGGATTAACCAGTACATAGCGGTTTACGCGTGTGAACTTCCAGCTGACAGAGACCGTATATAAACAACAATCCGTCCTCAGTCTCCAACTATAGAATTTTTGAACGTTAAGGGGTGCAGCAATCAGTCATTTCTTGTCTTCTACTCAAATAATGCATGCAACTGCTGCAATAATCCATTTACAACAATAAAAACGATTAGCAATAATATGTCTTTTCTAGTATGATAATAATTTATTATACTGCTTTAATAGCGTAAGGCATTTTCTTATATATATATATATATACAATGATCCATTCATCCGTCAAAATTATATCAAAACTTGAATACGTATATTAACGTTTTGTGTCATGAATGTTATTCCTGCACATGTAGTCAATTAGGCTTAACTAAGTTATCAAATTCTATAATCTCTACTATTCTGTTTAATTGATGTTAAACTTCTACTTCTTTGTCTTATCGAGTTTTCTAAGCATAAAGCTTGGAATAAGAAAACACCTGATTCATCATTCTGACTCCACCCGAGCTTATTGTCATGTGTTCGACATATCTAAAAAGGTAAAAGCCAATGTAGTGCTATTCTTCTAGAAGCAATATGTTTCACGCTAAAGAATAAAAATTATATTTGTTTTCTAGGAATCATAAAATTGGATGTTAATAATGATCTAGCATCGGACGTCACAAACGTGAAATACAGGAATCTCTAATATAGAAAAACATAAAAATAAGTAGTAGTAACCACGTTAGGCTAGAGCTTTTTAACCTTTGACTTTGACAAATCGTTTGTGGTGTGTTAGTGGAAACCCCTGATCTCAGTATGGCACGCTCTACATGTGCAATCATATTGTGATATGGTGGGTAGTTATTATTGTTCAAAACTACACAATGGACTATCTGCACTCTGTCCACCCCGGGAATCATTTGTTTTGTTTGTTTGTTGTTAATCACAAAATTACACATTGGACTATCTGCACTCTGTCCACCCTGGGAATCGTTTTTTTTTTGTTTGTTTGTTGTTAATCACAAAATTACACATTGGGCTATCTGCACTCTGTCCCCCTCGGGAATCACTTGTTTTGTTTGTTTGTTGTTAATCACAAAATTACACATTGGGCTATCTGCACTCTGTCCACCCCGGGAATCGTTTGTTTTCTTTTCGTTTGTTTGTTGTTAATCACAAAGCTACACAATGAGCTATTTATGCTAGGCCCACCACGGGAATCGAAACCCGATGTTTTTGCGTTATAAGCCAGCAAAATTACCGCTGAGACATTGGTGGACGTGGGTAATCGAACTCCAAATTTAAACGTTGTAAGTCCGTAAACTTATCGCTGTCCCACCAATGGCGTAGATAACCTGGTTGCTTTGCGCCATAAAACGTCAAATAACCAACCGGAGGACAAAAACTACTCAACAGGTTATCTTCGTTCTGCCTACCACGGGGAATCAAACCTTGAATTTTGTAGCATTTTTACTCCATAAACTTAGTACTGACCCACTAGAGAAAACGAGATGGTTATATTTGATAATAACGTCGTACTAATGAGGCAGCCATATTGCAACTAGTAATATGGGTACATATGAAAAACATGTTTGTGTCTTCTGGTAGTGAGTGAAGTCCGGATAAAAACATGGCACAATATGTTGAAGACAATAGAATATTGTCGTTTATTTATTGTGTTTATGAATTATATGTTTCCAGAAATTGTCACTATCATCTAATTCTGTTCCAAAACAATCAAAATAATATTATTTTATTATTTTATACTTCTAATTTTACTTCTTTTTTTTTCTTTTAGTTCAGCTGAATGACTTACTTGACAAGTTCAATTTCCAGGTAACGTAGGCTTGTCATTAATCAGTGATCCTACCTAACAAATATTCAATAAACTTAATAAACGAAATTGCAAAATTAACTGTTTGCACTATGCCTATTGTAGGGGTCGAACTCCTAATTTAGCATTATAAGTTGACAAGCTTACCAGTTAACTACTGGGATAACAAGAAATACTTCCTAGCAAGAATACCTTTTATATTATAATTCACAGAAAGGCTTATTTGATTTCTACATATATTGAAATAAATGTAATCTTACAGGATCGTTGGATATCCTTTTAAAATTGATTTGGGAATTTTGTTAAGCATGTGCACCAGTTTTCCAATGGACTTCCTCTGCTGTTTTTTTGTTTTTTTTCTCTATTTCGAAAATACATTCAAGACCTGATATAGATCTCGGCGTGGAGACTAAAGCATCGTCTCTAGAAAAAAAAATGGAAGGGGAAGTCCATAGAAAAATTAGGACAACTGAATAGTGGAAACGTTTAGCATAATGGGACTCTGTCACATAAAGCCAACGTTCATTAATACGGTTAGCTTTTTATTTAAGTTAAAAGAAAAGCTCAAACAGTGATTACCTAAGATCTCAGAGACAATACTGACTATTCAGCTTGCAATATGGCCTAAACATGATTTTTGTAGATTTAGAAAAACTAATTCCGCCCATAACAAAAATCAGACTGCCTAACTCTAAACGGAATTGCGAAGATTTTGAAATATATTTTGTTATATCTTATCTTTATGAAAGAAATCACCAAAATTCCTAAATACATATCAGCTTTGTCAAAATATCCTTAAAATCGCCGAGATGCTAATGAAAGTAGGCATAATAATATTTCTACATTTAAATTTCGTGTCGTGTCTGAGTGATTCGGAAATCAACTTGAAAGTCATTTGATTACTACCCATTTAGATTCGAAACCTACCGGCTCCCCAGTGGTAAAGCGGTATGTCTGCGGACTTACAACGCTCGAAACTGGGTTTCGATACCCGTGGTGAGCAGAGCACAGATAACCAATTTTGTAGCTTTGTGCTTAATTACAAACAAACGAAACCTACCGAGTAAGAATGTCTTAAATTGGCTCAAAGGTAATGACAAAGATCGGTGTTTGATATCCGCTGTAAACATAGAGCAAATATCCACTTAAAAATAAACAAACAAAGCGACTGAGAACAGTTTAAGGTTCTTTAAAACCTGGACACATAGAAATATAATATTCTTATTTGTTTGATATTTAGAACAAATCTAACACATCTGTGCTCTGCCCACATGGATATCGAAACCTGAATTTTAGGGGTGTAAGCCTGCAGACTTATCGCTGAGCCACTGGGGGTATATATATATATTAATAATAATTTATACAATCGATTATTAAAATAGGCGTTAAAAAGTTATAAAACGTAAAGTACGGGTGTTATTTGTCGGAACATTATTTTCGTATAAACACAGCACGTTTGATCAAATTAACATTAAATGAATCATCTTGGGGAAAGAGAGCCACGCAGGAAAAGAAGAATCGTATTCCATCCATGGTAAGCAAAGTGCTGGTTATTGTAACAGATGATAATCCACAAGCTCAAAAGTCAGTGGCAAATCCGTCCATGACAACATCACGCAACATAATAATAATAATAAGCTTCTGGTAACAAGGCCAACTGGATATACCTCCAGTCATATCACCCGTTCAACCGTCGCATGCCTCATACAGCTGGCGAATGAAAACTGGAATTCATGCGTTCCTTAAGAAGATATAACGCTCAGACACAGCGTCACTGGATATCTATGCGATCGAATTATTGAAACGGACCCTTTTGCCATGGAAACTATGCCGCACGACTATTGTCAAGATGTGCAATTGTCAGACAGAGCACGACCAGACATGGTGACATGAACTGTAAAGACGTGGTGAGGTTCCAAAATCGTTTTCATATAACTTATAACTTGCTCAACTTCTGTGTTGCATAAAACTCGTCAACGCGAGATATCTTTCTTAACTATAGTGGATGAAAGTTTACTATTGAGACTATACATTTTCTTTGATGAAATATTTTGAATAAAAAAATATTATTTTTGTAGATACGTACAAACCTATTGTTTCCCTCTCTTCTTTCAAATTCTGTCGAATGTTGTTAAGAAAATAAAATGACAGTGTTCTGCATTTCAATGGGAAGTGATTTAGTAAAAGTAAAAGATGATTTTAACTCGTAAATTCGAATTATTATGACTGTGAAATTGAATTTGTATTTCTAGAAGGTAAAAGAAAAATAATTATCTAGTTTAAGAATGACAGTTTTGTCACTGTATTTGTTCAGCAGACGCCAGGTGGCCAACAGATAAGTCCGAGGGCTTATATCGCTACAATTTGGGTTTCAATACTCTCGGAGGGCGAAACACAGAGCCCATTGTTTAGCCTTGCGCTTAACAACAAACCAACAAATTTCTTAAGCAATGTTCAAATCCTTCTTTAAAACGTCAAAAATCTAAAGTATGAAATTAATTGAACTTATTTTCATTGTTTTTTTGGGGGGAGGGGTACATAGTGGTAAAATATTTAAAATATCTTTATTTAATTAGATAATTTAAATTTATTGAAGTATTGTCTTCAAGCTTCACTTGGTCATCCACAATGTACGACCTAGTGGATCAGTTCTTGTCAATTTTAAACAGTTATCCACAATGTACGATCCAGTGGATCAGTTCTTGTCAATTTTAAACAGTTATCCACAATGTACGATCCAGTAGATCAGTTCTTGCCAATTTTAAACAGTTATCCACAATGTACGATCCAGTGGATCAGTTCTTGCCAATTTTAAACAGTTATCCACAATGTACGATCCAGTGGATCAGTTCTTGTCAATTTTAAACAGTTATCCACAATGTACGATCCAGTAGATCAGTTCTTGTCAATTTTAAACAGTTATCCACAATGTACGATCGAGTA
>NW_013665622.1:111890-119896 GCF_000517525.1 Limulus polyphemus
CTTATCAATTTGAAAGAGTTTTTCTTTACATATGAAATCTAAACCCACAAATCACTCTTAAACACCCAATTCCTCATTCCTCAATGGATTCTAGTAAAATTTGGGATAAGCCTCATTATGTTCTGTGTTTCTCAGAAAGTCTCGCTAAAAACTCTAAAATGCATTTCAGCCGTATTAACACACACTTAAAATCACCACTATGTGCAGTCGTGGCCGAGTGGTTAAGGCGATGGACTTGAAATCCATTGGGATGTTTCCCGCGTAGGTTCGAGTCCTACCGACTGCGACTTATTAAAAACTTTGTTTAGAATTCAATAATTAGTGAATTTGTTTAAATAAAGTTTCTAATTTTACATGTAATTTTTTTTCTGAAAAACCAACGAAAACAATAAAAAATCTCTTTAATTTTCGCAACTAGCTTAGAACACAACCACACTCAATTTGTAAAGTATTATTTGAGAACATTGTCGCAAAGTGTCCATAATGTACATGACAAGTCCACTGGATCGACCATTCCATTTAATATTCCCTCAGTGGAAAGTCTGAAGGCTTATTATACTAAAAACCAGGTTTCGATACCTGTGGTAGGCACAACACAGATAGCTATTGTGCAGCTTTGCGATTAACAACAAATCCCCTAAACAGTTTGCCTCTAAAGAAGAAAGATCCACCTTTCGAAAACATTTGGGTTATAGAGTTTTTATTCATTCCTCTAAAGAAATTTTATTTTTGTTCAACCTTTCTTGGAAACTACAAAAACACAGTTCCCTTTTTCTTTTCATAGATATAAGATTTCAATATACCTCATAGCATGATATATTTTGAAATATATTCATGTTTTAAATCCCAAGATACGTCATGTTACTATTAATATTAACTTTAGAATAAAATTTTTCGAAAAAAAAATGTCTCACCAATTGTGACTTTTGGAATATTTCCGCGTAAATCAGAATTCCAAGACTGCGTCAATTTAAACCTCTCCTAAGAAAAATATTTGTTTCAACTATGATTTAAGAAAAAAAATGTAATAAATTCTTAACGTTATTGGCTTCAGGCTTCGTTTAGAAAGAAGTAACACTTCTATTATTTGTGCTTTAAAATAAATATTCTAATATTTATCATTATTAGTTCGAAGGCCATCTCCTGTTCGTTATGGAGTCACTGGATCAATATGCATACTGAAAGTTAATCGCACTTAATAAGAATAGTGTTCCCGATCCTATGCTCTAACAACCATGACCCTTTTTATCGATTGTACTCAGGCTGATGACCGTGATAATGCCCTGCTGTCCGGTACCGATATTTCCATTGTAACAAGCTTTTAATAAAGTAAATATTGGACTATACACAGATCTTCTTCCACTGTACGTGAACTTCGGCTTCCAATACCACGTTTAAATAATCCAAAAGCATAAAATCCTCATGGAGTTACACAGAGAAATTGGTCTAATGCGATTGCTGTGGATCCTGTTCTTAAGCCAACTTCTTATTAATATAGCCGTTAGTTTCAAGGTACGTCAAGAAGATTATCGGTTCTTGACTTGTGAACCTTCATCAACTTAAAATTATTCTAATTATATTGTTAATGGTACGAGGATAGCTTTTATGGAGTTAGAAGACTCTCTTTCTTAATCATAGCCTTTTCTTTGTGGATAACGCCGTTGCTCTTCTCAAAAATTTGAAAGGTGTGTGTTTTAAAGTTCCAATAAAGATTACTAAAGACACCCTTCTTGAAAAAGCTATGTCCTTAGACAATAAATTGTCTAATAATCTCAAAATATATCATATTCTATTTCGGAAAGATATGTTACACCATTCTTCAATCATAATATTACTGTTGGGCATTATGTTTTCGGGTGTTCGTCGTCAGACAAAAGATATCGGCGTGTCGACTGTAGACCCATGAAATCTATATGTGGCGACAAAGACACTGTGTTAACATATACAGGTCGTTCTTATAAAATACGATTAACTTTGTGTAGATTTGAATGAATCATCCTGCTTAAAATCCACGTTGTAAGCAAAACATGTGAGATTGCTTGACATTAAACACCAAATTCGATCGAGATAAATATGCGTCGAAGAAGACGTTTTCGCGGTATTTTAATCTGATTGACTCAAGAACATGGTTATTTAAAGTTAGCTGACTGATTTCTAATGACTAAAACTTAAATGTTACTCATTAGACATCTATGAGCTATAACAATTGAAAAATAGAGCAATTAGACGATGGCAAAATACGATTCCAGTGTCAAAAATATCTGCCACCAGGAGAAGCTAATCATGCAATTCTTATATTAGTACCATACATATCAGGATTCATTCAGCTTATAGAAATAGTTCCTAACGTTAGAACGTTAGTATTGAGCTATTAAACCATTATTGATAATAACGCTGGTACAACATTGAGATCCTATCTGCATGAAATGGACATAGAGAATCTTATACGGGGCTTATCGAAAGCTAACAATAAAAAAGAATAAATAGAACTAGTTCTTGTTACAGTATTAAACACGTGGTCTTCCTTACACTACAGGAAATAAGAGTGATAAGCGAAGTGACCATCACAGCTCCAGACCTCAATCGCTACTGATTTGACTATGAACAATCTCAAGTAATTGGTGTGTCCTAACTGGTCTGCTGTAGTAATAAATCTAAAGATAGTACATGACTGGATTAACGAGATTCCCACTGTACCTATCTACTATCTAGCGAAACCACAGCCAAGGGAACCGGCTTGGAAAAATCACCGTGGAAAGAAGACCCTGTTGAGCTTGACACATGGTGTGTGGAAAGAGAAGACTACAGTTCAGCTGTATGCCACCTTCTTACATGAATCCAAGCAACATTAAACATTAGTTCTCGTTATATCCAACACTTTTATCCTATTAGTTGTGGACATTTCACGATAATTATATTTTGACATCGGAGTCTTCTTTCCTATCACTTCATTATTTCGCTTCCTAAATATTATAGCTCTCTGATGATTAATTTTCGGGTTATGGACATCAGAATAGGACACCAACTTTATAGCAATCCTTATGTGAAAAAAATACGAGGGTGTTTTTATTAGGAAGTAACCTGTTTATAAGGTCGTCGTAAATACGGTGATGTTATCGAATTTCATGAAGTTTGTATGGGTAAGATAAAAAAGTGAAAATTAGAAAGAAATATATTGTTTCCGATATTAGTAATAATTTATTCATTTGCTATCAGAGCAAACTCAATAGAATCTTACAGAATATCGAGTTTATACTGTGTTTTATCGCTGAGCTTTTTTCCCTATAAACACAATAAACTTGATTGTTATTAGACAACGTAAGCTATGGAGCTAAACAAACGTTTTCCACAGAACTCGTCATTTACATGGTGTCAATGTGATTGCTATTGGACATCTTAACCTACGAAGCAACAAAACTTTCCACAAAACACATTATCACGTGGCGCGAACTTGATTGTTATTGGACAATTTAACCTACGAAGCAAAACAAATGCTTGCCATAGAATTCGTTATTATCACGTGGTGCCAAGTTAGTAGTTATAGTACATCTTGCTCTAAGAAGCGGCATAAACTTTATTGAACATGTCAGCACGTGGTACGTGCCAACTTGATTGTTATTGGACAACTTAACCTACGAAAGGACACACTTTTTTTTCTCCATATAACTTGTAATCACGTGGTTCCTCTCGTACCTCTAGCGCGTTAACTGTCAATTTTGACAGACTTTAGAAACTTTCCCTTTCGGACAATGTTTCTTCCTTCAAATAGAAGTGGTTTAATAAAAAAAAAGTGAATGAACTAAAAAAATCCTCCGGGACTTTTACTCGTAGATTCGAATTCTAAATGCAACGAAATTCAAGAGTTTTATTTCCAGAAATTTAAAATGGTTATCTGGTTTGAAATGTGATAAGTTCCTTCTATAAATATCTACAAAATTTGAAAACTTGTTAACAAGTAACTTCACAAACATAAAGTGTGAAGTCTCTTGATTTGTTTTCATTGGTTCTCATTATCTCCGCCACCGAAGGTGGACAGAAGTTATGTTTTCTCCCCTGTGTGTATATGTTTGTTTGTGTGTTTGTCGGCAAGATTTCTCGAAAACGGCTATATGAATTTGGACGAAAATTCGTTCACATTTGGACTATAGTCCAATTTAAAAATGAGTAGTTTTTGGAGGGTCATAGTCGAAGGTCAATATCACAACAAGATCACGAAAATAAAAAAACTCACTATCTGTTAACATGGGGACCGATTTTTCACACAATTTTTGCCCTGTAGCTCAGTCAGAAATGTCAGATTTTGAAGAAATTTACTGGACTTATGTAGAATATTATTCTTCATTGTCCTGCCAAAAATGATCGGTGTTCGTTTATAGCTAGGGACATACAAACACATATTTGGCTCTAGGGTTTGAATCCCCGTCGCTGAACAAGTTCGCCATTTCGGCCGTTATAATGTTAGGGACAATCCAACTATTTGTTAGTAAAAGAGTAGTCCAAGAGGTGGTTGTGGGTGGTGTTGACTAGCTGCCTCCATTGTTAAATTATCGATGGCTAGAGCAGCTAGCCCTCGAGTAGCTTTGCGCAACCTTCGAAACAAACCAAACTAAACCTAACAGCGCTATTTTAAATTGTTTATCTTATTTCTTTGACTCCAAATCATATCTTCGAGACGAATACTTTGTATTTTCCAAAATATTTAAATATTGAATATTTATATATACGTGCGAATTAAAGCCTTACAATACCAGTCACACTATAAATACCGCAACCAACCAACCGATATACGTAATCAAAATATTCGTTTATTCAACCACATAGGCACATAACAAGTAAGTTAGGAATTTTTTATTTTTAGCATGTAAAACGAAAGACATTTGGATGTGATTATTTTCCGGTTAGTAATTCATATACCTCTTTTTCAATAATCACACAATAAATACTTATTTGATTTGGAAAATAGGGTTATAAATATTCTTCTTTCTTTACCTTAACCACGTTTTTTCATCACAAAATATAAGACATCCTTGAGAAGGATTACAATTCCCTGTTGTCGCTTGAGGGGTTGGGTTCTTTGGTGTGCAAACATATAAGTAGGTTTTTCTGTAAACACGATAACATGATGTAAATATAAGCTTCTTTCTTAAAACGCAATAGAATCAGGCCCTGAATAAGCTGAAAGCTAAGCTAGAATCAGGCCCTGAATACGCTGCAAGAGTAGAAACATGCGTACAAGAACGATTATGTCATTATACCCTGAACACAAAACTACATTTCAATACATATATAACATGTCGAACAAACATTTTTATATGTGAATAGATACGATAATAAGCTTTCTGGTACACCATACCAACAGACAGGTCATGTTGTTAATATGCCTAAGAAACCATCGATTACAACTGACATGGATTGAAGGATATCAAACACAAACATACACCTTCAGCCTGTTAGCCATCACAAACCTATACTTGCCATTGTCCTTGCATATTTAAGATAGAAGGTAAATTATATAACTACCATGTTTTGACCAGAACATAGATAACCTACAGTTTAGCTTCGTGTTTTTTAAAAAAAGAGGACTTTTTAAATACTTAAGTACATTAAAAACACACGATTTTAATGTTTTTTTTGGCTATAAATTCAGTTTATTCACAACTGATTAAAAATGTCAGCAGTTTATTCACAACTGATTAAAAATGTCAGCAGTTTATTCACAACTGATTAAAAATGTCAGCAGTTTATTCACAACTGATTAAAAATGTCAGCAGTTTATTCACAACTGATTAAAAATGTCAGCAGTTAATTACAACAAAGCCTTGATATTTACACGCGAGTCATAGAACTGGTATCTTAAAAATACGTTCAGATAATTACTTATATTTTAATATTAATTTTTTCTGAATATCTTTATATCATAAAGATAGATACATAAAAATATGGACATAAGATTTAACAACTTTTAATTACAAAAGTAACAGTAGTCTCAAGAAATTAGAATACACTCAGTACACAAAATAGTAAATCATATTTAATGTAATTCCTTAATTTTTTAATGATATTTCTTGAAAGTTGTGTAATACAATATTTAGCTTAAAATACAATATTTGTTCAGATGAAAGCTTTGATCTAAAAACGAACATTTTTGTTGACTAATTACGACTATCTCAGGCGTTAAAATCGAACATTAGATTGTAAGTCCGTAAATGTACCAGTGACCCACCAGACAACAACATTAACAAGAGAAAATATATAATCCATAAGAAACATATATATCTGATCTTTACGTATGTAAGAATCGCCATTTCTGCTTGTGTAAAGAACAGGAAAGTTGTCAAACGTGTTTTTTTTAGTGATTTGATTATCTACAGAAGAATAACTACGTTACTTAGGCTAAAAGTTTCATTTTCATGATTGTATTAATTTTTTTTCTTCTTTTAAACATAACTTGTACACTAGTTTAATATTTTATGTAACTAGTTCCTGGACTAGACAGAGAAGTAGACTTAAAGCAACCAATTAAATATTTACTTCAATAATCTTGAAAGTTCGTCTTCCTTAAGGGAATTATTGCGATGAGAAGCTCAAATACTACCATTTGAAATATAAATTCGCGTTATAACTCATATAATCCTTAGTATACTGTTAGAATTATTATCCGAATTGTTTTTCTAGTCAACTTGATATCAAAAATCTATATTTACTTGACGGTCACTGTACCTTAGAATTTGAAAATTATATTTTCAATTGAAATTCTTATACCTTTACTACAACATATTAACATTAGAAAGTTTTCTCTAAAAGTCTCAAAGCAATGAACTTGTTAAATAACACAAATTGTTTGTTCTTAAAAAGTTGATTTAAGATGATTAATATAATTTCAGAATATTCAAAACTACTGGTTGAAGTTTGTATATAGATGTGTTAGATTCAATCTTATAATGAACTCGTACAGTATAAACCAAACTTGGTATTGACACCTGTAGGCTTAAATGTTGATCTGGGTATAACTTAAGCCTAATCAAAGTCAAACATAATATTAGCTTAATCAAACGATAGAGTAATTATTGGCCTAGCGCTCGCAAGTATAATTATTAATAATATATAATCATCAGTAACATAACCAGATAGTGTATACATATGAAAACTTGTTTACATAAAAATGATACAAGCTACACACTATTGAGCTTATAGGTTGTATTAACTCAGAACTGATAAATAAGTTAGCCCAATTAATTGCATAGAACATGCCTGAGTAGGCCCCGAGCCTAATAAGGAAATCTTTCTTACCTCTAGAGTACGATGTAAAATTGTCTATGTTATGTTATTTTATGCCAAATTTACGTATAAAGTTAATTATTAAAGTTAAATAAAAAAGCTTTTTAACTAATAACAACTTAATTAGAAATATAAAAACTGTAAAAAAATTAAATGAGAAAAAGTTCCCAGAACTTATAACTATTAAAGCTATAAATTTGTATATTTTAAGGGTTAGGTACTCTCTTTGTCAAACAGACAAACTACAGAAAGCTTCTATAACCATTCTGTCTTTGTTATCATTTGGGTACCATCGTTGCTAGTGGTGTTTTCGGCCCTTATGAAAAAAAAGCTTAAATTTACAGATAATGTACGTAAATTACACATTAAATATTCATTGACACAGAATATCAGAAAATGTATGTCTACAGAATTTTTCAGAGCATTTGCTTACATATATATATTAGATCGTCAAGAAATTAATGTCGCGTTTTGGAACACTTTCATTAACCATCCCCAAAAAGCGTATATCACGTATAATAGTTAAACGAACCGCCTAAATATCACGTTAGTGTAGCCTATATAATGTGCAAAGTTTAGTATACTCTAATCCCTTATAGCGTTGGCACACGACAAGACACACAACATTCGGCATGTAATGCTGTTTGAGTATAAGAAAGGAAACAACGCCTCTGTGGCTGCGAAGAAGTATATGGAAATGTATTGAACGTTCATAAGTGTCAACGGTG
>NW_013665622.1:120510-130904 GCF_000517525.1 Limulus polyphemus
AACCCAAGGAAATACATTCGTGAAATGGCCCTGAAATTGCATGTCTCTCATGAAACAAGATGTAAACATCTAAGGAATATGGTTAAACTCCATAAAAAAGGTTTGTGGGTGCCTTACGAACTCTCCGATGATCATCGTTTCCAACGTCTCTTCGTCTCTTTTGGCGCATAATGCGTGTGAACCATTTTTTGGACAGAATTGTCACCGGTGATGAAAAATGGATTCTCTATGCGAATATTAAATGCCAAAAACAATGGCTCAGTCCTAAACAAATAACTGGTGGAAATTTATTGGTAAGAATGAAGGAATGCTTTATGTGGTTGATTTCTTCATCTATATAGTCCGTTGAACAGAGTCTTGTGGCTGTGTTTATGAGGTTTTTCAGTGTATTGATTTTTTGTGTGGTGTTATGAGCGGAATTACAGGGGGTGTAGAGGCCGGTGTGTGTGTGTGTTCTTACAGTGAATTTTGGTTTTAAACTGTGTGTCCGATCTAATAATGTTGAGGTTAAGAAAAGTTTATTTGTCAAAGAAAGTTAGTGTGTGTTCTGTAGAAGTGAAACCAACAAAACCAGATCAAAACACAAGCCATACATTCTGCGCTTCATCCCCCACTAAACTGGTACTAGACAGAAAACAGCTAGTCAACACTACCCACCGCCAACCCGTGGGTTACTCTTTACTCTTTTAAACAATAAAAGGTTCCATATGTTTATTTGTGTACAACACAAAATATTTATGAAAATCCTGTAAGTTCCTAGAGAATAAATTATATTAAATCCATATAAAAAAATTTCGAGTTTTTAAATTTATTACAAGAACTACCGATAGATAAAAAGTAAGTGTTTTAAATTGGGTAAACATTTTCGGATTTGGTTACATAGTAAACTGATAATGACTTTACTTTGACAATATTTATACCTTTCTCATCTCAAGCTGCCACCATTCACTCTTTTGTTTATATCACTGTATCATTGAAACAGTATCACTGACTGAACTGATGCTTTGAAAATTCAGTGTTTATGTTTCCTCGCTTCTATTAATTATAATCAACTATTCTTCAAACGCTAATTAACCAGAATTAAGAATTAATTAACCAGAATTAAGAATTAATTACCAGTCAACGTAGGAATATAAATGATGACTATTTAATGTTATTAGGAGTGTACATATCGTCTGATGAACGTCGATAGTTCAATGTCGACAACGACAGTTCAATGACTAAAAGTTCTAGGCAATAAGGGGAGTGTAAAAAAAATGGGCTGAGGTCAGTAGAAATAGAAGTAACATAAGATTAAGGTGTGAATAATGCCGGATCCAGGTCAAAGTTTCCAAGAATTTGTAACTAATGTCAGAAGGTCTGCGGTGATCATCAATTTAAATGAGCAAGAAAAAATGAAGACTTAATATAGAGCTTAATAATATCATGGTCAATGATTAATTCTTGATTCTTACTTTTCCCAGTTCGTAGTTCTTCTGGCTTCAAATGTAATGTACACTCTCGGTGAGCTTGAATTTGAAGTAGTTTGCAATATTTAATGTTTATGTTAAAAGCAGACTAAACATTTATTGGTGTTAGTAACTGCTTTTATGAAGTAAATTCTGACAGACGAACGGATAATGTTAACATTTTATGCAAACGTACCTCTTTCTCGAAATAAATATTTGTTGTACTTTAGATCATTTTTGTGCATAAAAAAACTTTAATTGTTTCATTAAACCCCTTCGCAATATACATATAAGAATAGTGGCATTAATTGAATAAGATAATACGTTGGTAGGTACAACTTTACACATCTTTCTTCGTGTATTTGTTTGTTATTAAGCACAAAGCTACACAGTGGGATATCTGTGCTATGCCCACCACGGTATCGAAACCCGGTTTCAATCATTATAATTCTATAAATTTACCGCTAAGCCTCTTGGGATGGGGGGGGTTCTTTCGTTTGTAAAAATACGGTTTTATTCACCTTCTGTAACATATTATTGGATTGTTCAGGCAAAACAATTTTTCATCTATTTTTTGAATATTTTTTTAACTTTACATTCATTTTTTTCCCCAAAATCTTCGCGCTAATTAATTTTTCTCTTTAAAACACTGTTACTTCCATAATACTTCTTTTTTTGCTTTGCCTCTGTCTGAATTAGAATAACCCCCGGCTTAATTTATTTTTCAACTTTGAATATTAATTTTAATCTCCTTCCTTAATGTCCCATCTGGAACGGCAGCTATGAAAGCATTTGCTTCAAGTTGAGGAATAAATCAGTAAGATTTATGTTTTATTATGATATTCCTCTCTAAACTACAGTCAGAAAACCCAGCATGCTGGACGGTGTGGCCAGCTGTTATACCTTATGATTTGATTGGCCATATGTAGATATGAAAATGAATCCTAATTTTAATCTCATTCTTATTCACGAAAAAAAAATAATAATTAGAACAAGTTGAAGAGTTATAAATTCTGCTGATAAAAGCAACAGTAAAGGAATTAAATCATTTCAGTGGAGTAAAATACAGGTTCAGAATTCAGCTGCTATATTGATGTTTACCTTTATATTACCGTAGAGTTGGCTTTAACGAAGAAGTTTTGGAAGAGAGATAATCCGCCAGAGAACAAGATAGAAAGAAAACCAAGAAGCAACTGGGAATAAAACACCAATGTAAGGATTAGCGGTTGGAAACAGCTGCAGAGCATTGTGGGAGTCAAATCCTGAAGCTCAGCACAGAATTAGAAGAGCATCAGTATTTTCCCCGCTAGAGAAATCATATAGAAAGTGTAAGTCTTGCACAAGTAAATAAAACAAAACTTGAAAAAAGAAACAGTTGAAACGTTTAGGAGAGAAAACGATGTTATTTGAATAGCAAAAAGGCTTAGCAATGTAAGTGTTCACAATTTAACAAAAATGAACAAGGTGGAGAATAGAGGAATGATCTTCTTAAAAACGGAATTTTCTTATGACAATAAACAAACTTTCATGCATTCACACATTACTAAAATGTAAAAATAAGTACGTTTCATTGCTACAAATTGGTAGCAGATTAACTCTTTAGTTCAGTTAGTAGAACTCTCGGTTGGCGTGACAGAGATCATTGGTTCGACACCGATTTAAGAAAATTTCTACGGAAAAACTGACGTTCACGATCCTGAGATGGAGCCTTGTTTGTGAGAAGGGAAATAGTGTAGTAGTTTGAGTTACTAAGAACTGGTAAATCGCGGGTTTGATTCCATCTGAGAAATTACCATCAAATCATTTCAGTAATTCGAGATCTAAACAACAAAGAAACAGCTACTGAGATATTAAAATCTTTTATAAGCAATAAAACAATGTAAGTATGATAATCTTATAACTTAATATGCATTGTTTTTTACATTATAATAATTTTCTAGCTTCATCGGTGGAACTTTGGCAATTTTAAAGTCATTTCATTTTCTTGTTTTAAATCTGGCATAACCGTATTCAAACGAACGTTTTCCATGTAATGAAAGTTATATTTATTTGATGTAATAATCGATTACAAACTGGGAAAAGTTTACTGTTTTTTTTCCTTTTTATCGTTATTAAACGTATATATGGCAAGATAATTAGGAGCCTTAGAGTTTACATGAAATATTTGTGTGTTTCGCACAGAGCATTAACTGCTTCACAAATCACAATAATTATCGTTGTAGTTGTTGTTCATACAATGTACTTTATATACTGTTTGAATCTATATTTCTGAGCTAGTCATTATATAGGCTTTGATGCTGCTTGAATCTGTAGTTCTCAGCTAGGTATAATGGGTTTTAATTCTGCTTGAATCAATAGTTCTCAACTAGTCATGGTATATGTTTTGGTACTGTTTGAATCCAGAGTTCGTAGCTAGTCATTACACAAGCTTAGAGTCCATAGTTCTCAATTAGTATAACATAGGTTTTGATTCTCTTTGAATGTATAGTTATCAGCTAGTTATGATATAGGTTTTGATACTACTTTAATATATTGTTCTCATCTATTCATGGTGTGGGTTTTGATAGTGCTTGAATCTGTAGTTCTCATTAAGGCATGGATGGGTTTTGGTACCTAACATAAACTAATATTAATATGTTCTGAAGTTACAACAATAATTACTAATATCAACTTTATATAATAAGCAGGAAATACAGGGTGTCCCAGAAGTCTTGAACCATAGTAAAAATATACATTATATTCTTAAAGTTAAACAAACACATTTCTTTTGTCAGTTGTACATACGTCAGAAAAGAAAATATCCTTATGGCGCAGTATACCAATCAAGAGAAGGTGGAACTGATATTGCTACATGTTTCAGGAAAAAAACAGAGGGAGGCATGTCAGTTATTCCTGAAAGGAAACATTCAGAATGCATGCTCTCAGATCAATGTTTCCGTCAGTGTTTCGTTCAAGAATTGATATTTGTATGGCTGTTAATAACATGCAATTTGAATAATAAATAAATTAAGAATAAATTGTGTATTTTTCCCTATGAGTTCAGACTCTTGGGGTACCCTGTACAATGTTATTTTATCCCCCTTCTAAATAAATAAAGTACTCTCTCCACATTTCTGGACTATAATGTTTATTCAGCATTTTCTAGTAGTTTCGTATTACTGTCATTGTTATTGTCACAGTTTGGTTCCTTTATAAAGGTCAAACTGCGTTCACCTTGTGGATCTGTCACATTATTGTCTACCTGTAACCTAGCCACAATAGTCACTCTTTGGTCTGGATAGAAAGATCTGTGATCCCTTGATAAACCACGCACACTGTTGCCACTCTATGAACATGTGACACTCAATTAAAGTGCACAAAGAATAACTAACACTCTATAGTGTTGTTATACTTATAATAGCGACCATATGAATCAATAACATTTTTAGTCACTCTACAAACAATTTACACTTATGCTGCAAAAACAATATTGTGAAAAATTAATGTAAGTAATAATAAGAGCTACATTAAGCTATACCCATAAATATAAGTATTTTTAAAAAAGTTACACAGAGAATAAATTATTCACAGCTGTGATATATGTTATTTTTTACCAGACAATAAAATTAAAATGAAAAGAATATAGTTGAGCTTTATAGGACTAATGTTAAAATCAACAAATATAATCGAACAAAGTAATTCACTAACCTGCTTAGAATGAAACAAGGTACACATTTTACACCAAAAAACTTGACATAAGGTGCTTCACTGACACACCTTAGAATGAAACAAGGTACACTATTTCACACCAAAAACTTGACATAAGGTGCTTCACTGACACACCTTAGAATGAAACAAGGTACACATTTTACACCAAAAACGTGACATAAGGTGCTTCACTGACACACCTTAGAATGAAACAAGGTACATATTTGACACCAATAACTTGACATAAGGTGCTTCACTGACACACCTTAGAATGAAACAAGGTACATATTTTACACCAATAACTTGACATAAGGTGCTTCACTGACACACCTTAGAATGAAAAAAACTACACGTTTCATACAAACAAAGTGACATAACATGCTTCACGGACACACCGTAAAATGAAACAAGGTGCCCATACTTTATACAAAGTGACACAAGGTGCTTCACTGATACACCTTAGAATGAAACAAGGTACACATTTCATACTAACAAAGTGACATAAGGTACTTCACTGACACACCGTGAAATGAAACAAGGTACACGTTTCATACAAACAAAGTGGCATAACATGCTTCACTGACACACCGTGAAATTAAACAAGGTGCGCATATTTCATGCAAAGTGACACAAGGTGCTTCACTGACACACCTTAGAATGAAACAAGGTACACATTTCATACTAACAAAGTGACACTAGGTGCTTCACTGACACACCGTAAAATGAAACAAAGTACACATACTTCATAAAAACAAAGTGAACAAGGGGCTTCATTGATATTCAACTAAATTTCATCAGTATTTAAACACTTGATTTGGGAACCTTACAGTTTAATATTTCTAAACTTGACTAGTGTTAAAGTTCACACAGGTACATTGAATTACAAGATTTAAACAAGAGGGAATCCTCGCTAACCGCGGCACTTGAAATTCTTTGAGACAGGATTAGAGTAAATTAATCTATGACACTTTCGGCGTGGTCAAAAACATCAATCGAAATGGTTTGACTTCCTAAGATCAAAACTGTAATTAGATCTCAAATCTGTCAAGAAATGGCGGAGCTATGAGCTGAAAGTTTGTACTTGAACAACTCAGCCTTTCTATGAGTCGTTATGCCGCGACTAAAAAGAAAAAGGCAATGCTTATAAGATTAATGGTACAACTTTAATAAGTGTTAGTTGCCCATTGATTCGTATAGCTTTAAGAGGTGGTGATATTCACGTGCTTGATTGTAGAGTTTGCCAAAGGGAATATTTACATACTTCGCGTGGAGTTTTTATAAATGTTACAACGCTAAAATCCGAATTTCGATACCTGTGTTGGGCACAGCACAGATAACCCATTTTGTAGCTTTATTACAACGCTAAAATCCGGTTTTCGATACCTGTGCTGGGCAAAGCACAGATAACCCATTGTGTAGTTTTGTTAGAACGCTAAAATCCGGGTTTCGATACCTGTTTTGGGCACAGCACAGATAACCCATTGTGTAGCTTTGGGTTTAACAAAAAAGAAACTTATAAAAGCGATTTTGATGCAGTTTATGTTACGTTTTTATAAAGATGATGTATATATATATATATATATATTAAGAAATACAACATGTTAAAACTATATTTTGTTTGGAATACATACAAAGGTCATTTATTTTCTTTAAAATCTGATGATATCGGGTCATAAACTCTGAAGTAGGCCACACGAAATATCTTAGAAATAAAGGTAGAGAAATAAATCACCTTTGCTCTCCAGAGAATAAAAAGTTTTTTAAATTATTACCTGGAGTGTAGATATCGCGTATTTTTTCTATAAGTTTATTGTCAAAATGTGTAAATCCCTCCATGACACATTCATAGACAAAATAGTAAAGATGTTTTCAACATTGCCATCAGAAAAGATCACAGTCCATAAACCAAATATGAAAGAACATATTCTTTTATTCACCAGATAATTATCGGAGTTAACTGTATCGCATGAATATAAATGCATAAAATACAACCCAATAACTACATTTTGTATATATCTCAAACTTTTTTTTTTTTTGGTATGATAATATGAAATTTTGGTAACATTTCAACTCAGATTAGAAGCACCGATGATCAATTGAGTGTTCTACTAAATTATTGCATACCGAAGAGCTTGGGATATTATATACAGTATTATGAGTAATTGGATTTCTATGATAAGTGGACACGTTTCAAGTACTTTCCTAATGAATATTTTATAAAACTCATCAAAGTTACTGAACGATAAATGAGCGTGGCTGTATTTGTATTGGAAAGTGTAGATAACGACGAAGAAATCATAAAACCTAATAAAGAAAAATTTCCCATTCACACTAAACATATTGCACTGGGATTGTGATGTGTCTTCAGTGCTCAATAAGATATAATTCTCCTTCTTTCGGAGCATTATAAACATTAATCTTTTGTTATGGTCATATTACATTCCAAAAATGGTTGGAGATGATGATGATTTTTTAAAAAAAGAATAAGTTCAAAAAGTACCAGAATATCACGTGCACCACGTTTGAAAGTTACGTCGTAAAGGCGTTAACAAGCCCTGAAAAAAAACTTGGATTTTATTTCGTATTTAACAGCAAATCTTTTCAGTAGGCATATCCCTTATTTTCTGTTACTCTTCACTTCATCCTGATCCAGGTTCCTTAAAGCAGAGGGGATTTGTGTTTCGGTTTACATCTATAATCTAATACGTTTTATTATACGACAGGTAAAGACAATGAAAGGCTAGTCTACTACCTACCATCACCATAGGGACTTAACTGAAACGAAGAGATTCCGAAATACTCAACCATTTACAATCTTCTAACTCAACAAACACTGCGGATCTTTGATAAAGTGTAAATGTTGAAACCTAGAAGTTTAGTTGGGCAAATGACCTTTCATTCTGTGACAGTTCTAAAGCTTTCATGCAATTCAGCAGATTTGAAACCGAAAAAAAAACTTGCAGGACTGGAAAAATAAGCTGAATGCTTTGTCTCCTTCAGGGTTCTTCCAGAGACGTTGGATTGATAAAATCGAAAAATGTTTTTTTTTTTAACACCTAAAAGAAACATCTAGTACATTTACATGGTAATTCAGTCTGTTAGGTTTTCCTATAGAGAAACACGGAGACACTTTGACCATGACTGCCTTTAAAAATTTCAAAAGAAATCCAAACATTTTTTATTGTGTTATTTATTTAATAATAAAATAAATAAATATATCAATACATGCTTATGCGCCTTTCTACGAAATAAATCAGTTTATCCTAAGCTTACGCAAGTATAAGAAGTAGTAAATATAAATTGGCATCTTTAAACTAATATAATTAGTGAAATAATATTTAAGAATACTAACTCTATCTCGAACTGTATCAGGCAATCTTCCTTTTATCCCCCCACCCCCCAGTGACTCAGTAGTATGTCTGTGGACTTACAACGTTAGAAATCGGGTTTCGGTACCCGTGGTGGGCAGAGCACAGATAATCCTTTGTGCAGCTTTGTGCTTACCTAACAAACAACAACACCGTCATTTACTGGGTGTAGGTGATCATACATTTTTCGACTGTCAAAATCAATATTCTTAGAATTATAATTTTTCAACTCAAACGACATTTTACGAACACAATGGCTGAAAGGCTAGGTCAAAGACACCTGGATGGATTCAGATATAACTGGCCCTGATTTATCATCGCCCCCCATCCCAAGGGCTTTGCTTTGTTCTTTGAACCGAAGAACGGCTTTTATATAACGTCTCGACCATTGGGTCCTTCGATCTGCTAACCATTAGGCCACGCACAGACTATTTATTATCCTTACTTAGAGGTTAAAAACAGGTTTTTAACCTATGTATTTATAATTACTATGAAATTTTCATAAAGTAACACTTTATTTTAGAACTGCTGATGCGTGTGTTTCTTCGTTTTTTAAACAACTTTTCCAAACTACAAATTCAATGGTACCGAGAGCTCCCGATTAAAAAATGTGTGTATGTAAACAGTTTTATCTAAGTTCATATGTCTGTTTTATCTGTGCTATGTTCACCGCGGATAAACGAACCCGGATTTGAACGTTATAATTCTGTAAACCATCGGAGGGCTATGTAATGGATACCACATTACATCATAGTTCACAATTACTATTATAACAAACTTATTTTTGTTCAAGGAAAATGCTGAATAACTCAAATGAATACACGATTTTCTCATTTACGGATAATCTACACTGAGTGTTTCATTGATTATATGATTTTGGAGCTTCAACACGTCGTTAAAGTACGTGCCACCACGTATAATCATGCTTAGCCTAACGACCACGCATATTGTTTCCACTGCAAAAGGCTCAATCATAAAAATGATACACGCTATTCCTCTCCCCCCTTGAAAACTTTCCATAATGTATCTAGTGTGTACAAAGATTTCCCAGCCCGATCCACAGAAATCCATAGATTTGACCGGTAGGTCTTCGTATGGAATAATATGAATAGACGTTAAGTTCTCCAGTTGCTGGAGATGTGTAACAGTTGAATGGCTACGTCCTGGAAGCAGTTTATGTACACATTACTTATGTCGCTTTTCTAGATGGAAATCATTTTCATTTACGTTGGTTACTGTAGCCTGGGATACGTGGCTTTCGCAACTGATTTGTGTATTCATTATCGTGTGTTATAATAAGCAGCACTTTGTTTTACTACAGCTGGGATACAATTTGTTGCAGATCTCATTCTGTATGGTCCTGGCCCCTCAAGTTGATCCATTATTACTTTGATTTCCAATGTCATTAAGTAGAAAAAATATCCTAAATTCCGGATGTAAACACATCTTTATGAAAGAGCTGTTACATACCATTCTCAAAAGCAATCAGTATTTGGTAGAAACATGCTACATACAAAACGCTAAACAATGTCAAAGTGTAGCTCTGGAACACGCCTTTATATCGCCATTTTATATCGGTTGTGGTAGTCACGTGACTTAGCATAACGTATTCAACCCTGTATAAGCAAGTTACATTTCGCGATGACACTCATTTTTATAATATTTTATTCTAGTGCTCTCAATTAATAAGTACGTAAAGACTGAACATGTTTAATGATTTTTATTTACAAAATAGAATGTGTATTATATTTTCCACAGCAATAGCAGAGGGAACAATGCATGTACGTAACCGCTTAAAAACATTAAATATTGTTTCGCAGTATTGTGGACAGAGGGAGCTAAATGAACACTAAATATATATATATATATATATATATATATATATATATAT
>NW_013665622.1:131904-134173 GCF_000517525.1 Limulus polyphemus
AACCCGCGACCCTCAGATTGCTAGTCGAGTACCTTAACCACCTGGCCATGCCGGGCCTGTCCGCCTGGTGTGCTCTGGTATTGTTCTTAATCGTCAGACTGATATGAACGACAGAAGTCTGACTTATACTTAGGCTGATATGACTCTTTAAGTTGTTTTTGTTGTTGTTAAGCGCAAAGCAATATGAATGGCTATTTCAGCTGTTCTCACCACGGGTATCGAAATCTGGTTTTTAACGCTATAAGCTTTCAAACTTACCGCTGAACCATTTTCTGTAGATTTGTAAAAATAACATGGCTTGGCCTGGTGATTGGTGCGCTCGACTCACTATCTGCGGGTCACTGGCACTAATTCTGTCACCAAGCATGCTCGGTTTTTAGGCGTGGGGGCGTTATAACGTAACGATCAATCCCTCTTATTGTTGGAAAAGAGTAGTCCAAGAATTGGCGGTGGGTGATGTTGAACTAGGTGCCTTCTATCTATTCTATCACTGCTAAACGAGGGACAGCCAGCGCAGATATACCTTGAGTAGCTTTGCGCAAATTTGAAAAAAAAACACAAAACAGTTTGTACAATCAGGTCCAACTTAACTTATCAAAGTTAAGTAATGCTAAGATATAACGTCGTAACATGAAAGGTAAGGATGGCTACTAAAACTGAAAGTGGTTGTTCCTAGTTGTAAATCAAAACACCTGAAATAAACATTAGTGGTAAATAAGATTTGGAAAAAAAAAAACTTTAAAACCCTAGCGCTTTCAACAAGTGGATCTGTCAAAAACGTTTAAGTTTTATCATTTTTATGTTAAGTAAAACGTGGTGATAGCCCATTTTATTGCAACATTTAAGTGATTTTAATAAGCCATCATAAGGATCTCTCTACTTTTGTTGTTGTTGTTAAAACTTTACTGTACGAAAAGAGTCAATGAATGTTTTTATCATGATAAACTTAACCAATTTCACGTAGTTTTTTTATATTTTTGATTAGCAGTAGAGACGTCTATGATCGAAAATCCAAACTAAATACCAGTAAAGAATAATACAAAGCTACGGGGCCCGGCATGGCCAGGTGGTTAGAGCACTCGACTCGCAATCTGAGGGTCGCGGGTTCGAATCCCCGTCCCACCAAACATGCTTATCCCTTCAGCCGTGGGGGACGTTATAATATGACGATCAATCCCACTATTATTTGGTAAAAGAGTAGCCCAAGAGTTGGCGGTGGGTGGTGATGAGTAACTGCCTTCACTTTAGTTTTACACTGCTAAACTAGGGACGGCTAGCGCAGCTAGTCCTCGTGTAGCTTTGCGCGAAATTCAAAACAAACAAACAAAGCTAAGGTAAGAAATTGTTGTAAATTACTCCATTGTCGTTGAGTGCAAAGCAATGTTCTGTGGTATTTCAAATGCGAAGAATTAGGTGAAGATATAATAAATTCTGCAAGTTAAAGAGAATAGTGCGCTAAACTATTGCAAGTGAATTTGGATTAAAGAACGTAAAGTAGGAATTATCAATAGAAAACCCATTGCATTGAATAGATGAGTAATAACAGGGAGAATACTATTTGCGAATTAAGCAGAGTTTGTCAAAGAAATATACTTAATGGCATATTTATAACTCCTCTGAATTACCTCAGATTCTGTATAATTCTCAATTTATAGTTTGTATTCTACAACTAAGAGTTATCAAAGAATTGAAAAAATGAAGTTAAACAATTTTCGCGTAAGTGCGCGTTGTAATATTTCTTTTTAAATGATCTGTGAAAAACCGGCATCGCAAAATGTTTTCATGTTTTCAGAAATAGCCAAACTCGTATTGCATTTCTTTTTTAAGTAAAACATTTTGAGCTTATTTGGATTGTCGTGTCTTGTTTAACGTTTTCAAAACTCCGTGGGTTTTTATATTGCTTCATTTTGTTTTCAAGCTGTCCCTATCTATATCCTGCCATACGTTAAGTTAGAAGGATTAGTTTAAACGAGTTTCATGCCTGAAGATTTCGATACTCCTTCGGGCTCTATACGGTGCAAATACTGAAAATCTGCTAAAGTCTGAGCTGTGATTCAGTTTACTTCAACCATCAAGATACCACAATACATATTAATGTTTACCCTAGGACCTAGGACTGAAGGCCAGCTTTTCGAATGAAATTCCAAATTCATTTTGAAGATGAGTTATGTACGTGCTTTGCAAGTACATAAAGCACTATTACAAGAGCCAACCACTGTTTTAAATATATATATATATATATATATACAACAGTGGTTGGCTCTTGTAA
>NW_013665622.1:134256-142913 GCF_000517525.1 Limulus polyphemus
TTATATATATATATATATATATATATACATAATGACGAATACATCCACGAAATGTGATCAATCATCCGTGAAGAAAACAGAACATGAAATTTTTACATGCAAAAGCAAGTCCTCTCAGGTGTTCAATTTTTGTTTTCTCATTTGGATTTTTAGGAGAACCCATCAGTCAAAGAGTCGACTGCGCAATTTTCATGTTCACACGCACATAAAAGGATTTTTTTTATTTATTTCCGTATCATAAATTAAGAACGTCAATAAAAACAAACTTTAAGGATTTAAGAAAAAATTTGTTGAGTTTTTTTTTTATATAATCTTTGCCCCAAGCCTTCATTTCTTTTTACAACAAATGACGTGTTTTTTACTGAATCATTTAAGTGAGCGCTGACACTTCATAAATTTACAGAGATGTGATTTTTCCCGAAAAATCTGCTGCATTTATGTTCGATGCATCTTTATAGAACTATATTATGTTGTTAACAATATTATGTTGTTTATTATATTATGTTATATTATTATATTATGTTGTTAATAAGCAGACTTATCGCTGGCGGTTTTAATTTGGGCCTTTTTTTACCTGATTTATTAACTTCGAAAAGCTAAATGCCCAACATTTACGTAAATTTTAATACCACGTACATGAACATTTATTATTCACATATTGAATCAAGTGCCTTCATCTATACATACACACACACACTGTTCATGTTTTTATTTTATTTCAGACTATGTGGTTGGATTTAAATAGTTTCTCTGTTTCGTATTAGTCTCCCTCTAATAGAATACAGCACAAGTAGTCCATTGTGTACAGCTTTGTGCTAAAACGAATAAAACAATAAATATGTTTAGAAGGACTGAAGTGAGCTGTCTGATTTATTCAAAAAATATATTCTTAATATTTTTAAAACATCAAAAGCGAGTACTATTTTAAGATGTTATCTTACCGCCAACTCTTTCTGTTACCTTCGTAGGTTTACATGTTAACAATTCTGTTAATTCCTACTTTAAACTTATAATTCAGGTGGATTTTTATCGAATGAAGGTAAGATAAGGGACAAGATAGGTTAGTTTTAGTACTGGATGAATACGGTGATACTGAAGTTTCAAATATTGCTAACATATATTTATATTTTGGAATTTTAGTTCCCGTAATGTGTGATACTAAATCTTAGCCGCTTTATACAGACCTCTGATATTGGTGCAATAAAATCAAAACATTTAAAGACATCATGAACATTTGAGTCAACCAGTACAAAAATCAACATGTCCACAACTCACCCTAATATGAAAATTGAAATGGACGTACGCCACCATTCTTATTTTTATCCAAAATACCAGTCGCGTTTGAACTCCCTCTCTTTCTCGTAAAGCAGCAGGTTGAGGCCGTTTAAAGACTTAAAAGTTTCTCTTACGAACTTAATTAATAACATAAATTACTCAGCTCCTCTGGTTTCACGAGCGACCGGGACTGTAATTTTAAGAAAGATTGCAGCACCTTTCTGAATTCATAATGGCATACCATTCAATAAACCACGGGTTATTATCACGAAATGGAATTTTGCCTTATACTCTACACGGTAGGCGTTGCGGTTAAGTTTCTCTCGTGTGGCATCACTTGTAGCTACAAGTAAGGAAGAACGAAGAAATTAATACTGAAAACACGAAAAAAAAATCAGGAATAAAACAAGAATGACATACAGAAGTAATATATATATATATATATGACAGATAAAGGGTGGGTATGGACAAACAACCAAGTTTCGTGTGGAACAAAACCCGAGAGAGAAGCTAAGTAACCGATTGGCTTTTCAAGGGTATCTTACTGAATATTATGCATACTACTTGAAACATTGCGTTGCATCGAGACTCTTAATCCCATAATTCCATCATATTAGTTTGTATTTTCAAATTGTTTTGGAAAGTTTTATCCTTAACAACACAAGCGCCATCGTTGGTAGTAAATTTAAATACACCATCGTATTACACAAAAATGATTTATTGAATATAGAAGATTTATCAGACGAAAAAGGCAAACTTTAAAAAAAGTGAAATAAATCAAAATTAAAATCGTGCTTATTTTTGTTTGAGAACTGTAAATACATCAACTTCGTATGGTGATTATATTATAAGATACATCTAAACATTATAACAGAAAAACATACAGGTTGCTGTTGCACTACCGCAGACCTACCTACAATGGGATTTTTGCGCTCTTTGCACCACGAGGAATCGAATCCCAGATTTTAGCGTTGAAAGTCCATAAAATTATCGTTGACCATCAGAAGCATTCAAACAAAAATATTTAAATTGAAACTGGTGTAATATATAAACATTCTGACTTTATATAGGAGTGCAGTAAGATACATTTTTATGCTCGTTAGCATACCGTATTCTGCGTAAACATATTTCATCTTTATACGTTTGTTATTTGAAGTGTCTTTTTTTCATGGTGAGGAAAGATGTTTTAGAATTAAGTTAGGTGGTGTTGAGTTTATTATTTATTTTACTTTTATTTTTGATAAATCCAGTTTATTGTTAATTTTAGTTATGTTTTTAGTGTATAAAATAATGTTAATCTTAAGTTCATCTTATATTTTATTATAACGCTTTTGATTTATTAATAACTAAAAATTAATTTATTGCGAGGTTTTACTTTTTTGATTCCATTTAGCTTTTTATTTTTTACCAAGACTGGGATCGTACCTTTGGCGACCCTGCCTTTGTGCACAAAATTCCACATCTAAGTGGAATTTTTAGGGTGGAGAAAATATAAAAACTATTTACATAGGAAGGAAGGAATTGTGGTTTAATAATTACGTAAGTATCGTTTTCAATAACACCTAGGATCGAAGTTAACTATGTGGTTATCCGCTAACCTAGTTCTAAAAGTCATATTACTTTGGAGTTTTTCAAAAAGAAAAGATTAATCTAAGGTGACATTTAGGTAGAAATATTTATAGAAGAACCTGATGGCGCTACGTTTTCATTATTCAAAGTATACTCTAAATAATACCGAAAATAATAATTAGTGTTCCGAATAAGTTAAACTTTGAAGGCTATTTTATAGATTTTGAACAATCTTTGCGATTATTGTTACATCATCAGATTTGGTCTAACTCTGGTCAATCGCTCAGTAATATTAAAACTCAGTTCAGTAGCTTTGATCTATTCTTTTTATAGTCATATCTGTGAATACGAAATATTTCTAAATTTAAGTTTGGAGGAATTGACAGTTTGGAAGAATCTGCGTTAAAATATTAGCATCATTATTTCTAAATAACAAAGTAATAGTACGGACAACGACGAATATGTAAGAAAAGGTGATGACATTTTAATAGACCATCCATAATATTAAACCCAGGTCAGTGGTATATCTTTTAATTTTTTTTTTTAAATCGTGACCGTGAATATTATAGATTTCTACTTTTAAGTTCTGGGTAGTCATTGAATAGTCTTTTATGGTCTTTCTAAAATTAATAAAGAAGGATGCCCATTACGACCTGTCCTCCAGTTGTGGGTTTAAGGACTTACAACGCTAAAAACTTAGGTTCGATTCCCCGCGGTAAACACAGAAGATAGCCCAATGCGTATTTCCTCTAAAAAAACAATATGTTGTTTGTTTGTTTGGAATTAAGCACAAAGCTACACAATGGGCTATCAGTACTCTGCCCACCACTGGTATCGAAACCCGGTTTCTAGCGTTGTAAGTCCACAGACATACCGCTGTGCCACTGGGGGTGGGGCAAAAAACAACAACAATATAAATAAATCATTACGACCTTCAGTTTCTAACACTGGAACACTTATAACTGTAGCTGGTTTTTTGGTTAGATTTGTGAAGACTTTCCCCACCAATGAATACAAGCTCTAAAGAAATTTGGATTTTATAATATTATACAACAAATAAAGTTTGATAGCAATGTTCATTGTGCCAAATTTGATGTTTAGTCGCTTGTACATAAACATGTATCATTAGATAAGACTGTGCAATTAAGTGCTGACCTGATCTTTAACAACTCATCACCTCTGATAATCTGAACATTCCTAAATCTGTTTTTCTGAAGTTGATGAACTTTGTTACAGAATAATTCCATTTCCTTTTTATCGGCAGTCTTTACGATCAGATTCGATAGTGTCGTTCATGGGTTCTAGGCTAGCGCCCTCTTCTGATCAAGCTTCTCAATTTCTTGATTAACTGGATAGTAAGCAAAACAGCATAAAATTCAACAATACCATAAACTTTTATTTCTGGACATTTCCATTTACAACAATAATGGTCACTTCCAATGTAAAGTATAACATCAAAAACGTTTACTGGTGTGTACTTTAATTTTGCAAGTTTTATACCAAATATTTTTAAATAAAACTTGTCCAAAATATTTTACGAGACTGTGCATATAAAATATTTATGAAGTTTTGCATAAAGAATTCAATAACATCTAAGAATTATCTTGCAAAAAGTATCTCATTATTTATGTTGCTGGTAAAATACTTCGTAACTATCTAAATACGCGTTATTTTATTAAACCGTATATAGGAAGTGTCCAAATATCCAGCCATTCTTACCCAGCAGTATATGGGTAAGTATTCTCTGATTGTTACAAAAAAAGAAGTTCGGAACTATGATTTGTAAGATTTATCCTAAAATACATTCGAGATGTGTTTACCTGCACAATGACAAGTATACGCTAGCATACATAAACATTTTAACCCTACACTGGCGAGTATACACCGTGTACACTCGCCAGTGTAGGGTTAAAATGTTTATGTATGTTCGTATATATTCTCCAGTGTGGAGTTAAAATGTTTGATGTATGCTGTTAAAATGTTTGATGTATGCTATCAGTATAGGGTTAAAATTTTTGATGTATGCTAGTGTGTAGTTAAAATGTTTGATGTATGCTAGTGTACACTCGCCGGTGTGAAGCTAAAATTTTTGATGTATGCTAGTGTATAGTTGCCAGTGTGTAGTTAAAATGTTTGATGTATGCAAGTGTATACTCACCAGTGTGGAGTTAAAATTTTTGATGTATGCTTGTGTATATTTGCCAGTGTAGGGTTAAAATGTTTATGTACGTTCGTATATATATTCTCCAGTGTGGACAAATATGCACTAGCATACATCAAACATTTTAACACTACACTGGTGAGTATACACTAGCAAATATTTTAACTTTGAATAACTGATAATAACATAAACTAAACAGAGCTATTAAATAGATTTTTTTTTAAATATGAGCTAGAGCAGCCCGATTATATAAGTTCCCCATGCCATATTAACTACACTGGTAATGCTCTGTTTCCGTTAAGAGGGGGAGAGCGTAGTTAACAACAATTCCCAGTCATTAAATTAAACAGTGTACAGTAATGGATTATTGTAATGATCATGCACTATAATTGTATAACAGAAACATTTTCCAGGTACTTCTCTAAAGCAAAAATTCATAAGCGCTTCCTTTATTGAAAAAGGAAAAGCTTGCAATAACGAGGTACAGTTTCTTACCAATGGTAAACTAATTTACGGATATTATCATGGGAACAGGATTTATTAAACACATAAATTTTAGTGGATATAACATGCGATATACTACATCAATTTTACTATATATGCACCCATACAAATATGATTATTTCTGTATGTGGGAGGATATGTATGTATACGTGTGTAAGAGAAGGTACGTACGTGTGTGTAATAGGATCTGTACCTGTGTGAAAGCCTCTATTTGTAAGAGAATATATATGTGTGTGAGAGAGTAAGCATTAGTGCATGAAAGGTATATGCATGTGTTAGAGAAAGTAAATATAAGTGTATGAGAGATATATGCACGTGTGTGAGAAAGTAAGCATTAGTGTATGAAAGGTATATGCATGTGTGTAAGAGAGTAAATATAAGAGTATGAGAGATATATGCACGTGTGTGAGAGAGCAAGTATTAGTGTATGAAAGCTATATGCATGTGTGTGAAAGAGTAAATATAAATGTATGAGAGGTATATGCACATGTGTGAGAGAGTAAGTATTTGCGTGAAAGGATGTGTTTAAGTGTGAGGGTATGTATGTGTAGATGAGAGGGTATGTGTGAAAGGATATTCGTGTGAGAGTCTGTTTGTGTGAAAAGATAATTAGGTGCGACAGAAACAGTACGTGAAAGATGTGTCTCAGAGTGAGGGTATGTATGTATATATGATTGAAAAGGTATGTGCGTTTGTGAGAAAATATATGTGTATAAGAGTACATACGTGTGTATATGAAAGGGTATATGTGTGTCTGAAAGGATATGTATGTGTGTGATGGTCTCTATGTGAGTGAGAGGGTATATATAGAAAAATAAGATTTTGTTGGAAAACACATATGCGTCCACTTAAAGCAACGCATCATCAGAAAAATTGTAATTTTGTTGTGTTGATTGCAAAGCAACAGAATTAATATACGAAGTGACAGGACTGCAAATTAAGTAATTAAGAGGGCGTGAACTCTACATACTTCCCAGAATTTTCTAATTACAACAGTTCTTCCTTCAACGTTCCTGACTATACAATTCTTCCCCCAACACGAAGCAAAGAAAGAAAGAAAGAGAAACCACGTGTAACTCAGTGGTATACAATTTCTATAAGATATATGAGCGTGGGATAAGTTAGCGGATTCCCCATACATTTACAACTACATAGGAACTCTACGCAGCAAAGTTAACATATAATTATTTATTTTCTTCGTATGTTATAACTGTTCAAGCATCGGACTGTATAATCACTTGTTTTAGCGGTGAGTCTAATTAAAGAACAGCAAGACGCACTACTACATAATCTGCAGCCAGACATGTTGGTGGCCGATAAAGACATGCTAGTTTAGCAGTTAACAAAATACAGTTGAAGAAAAAGTGGATAGAGAGAAGGGGGAGGTCAATTTATCACTGCTTCATCACGTTCTTTGACTGACTTTTTTTTTCCCCTCTATAAAAGGAAGAAATACGTAAAATATAGACTTTAAGGAATTTCTTAGTAACTAAATAGTTGAAAAAAAAAGACAAATTTTATTACTTACGTACTATAAATTTTATTTTCTTCAAAACCTAAACACTGGTCATAGGTCGAGCTTTTGGTTTGGTCCGGCACGTATTTTTAAACAAAAAGTGCGAAACTAAGCAGCTAAATATGTTGGTTTGTTTTGAATTTCGCGCAAAGCTACACGAGGGCTATCTGCGCTAGCCGTCCCTAATTTAGCAGTGAAAGACTAGAGGGAAGGCAGCTACTCATCACTACTCACCCCCCAACTCTTGGGATTCTCTTTTACCAACGAATAGTGGGATTTATCGGCACATTATAACGCCCTCCCGGGTGAAAGGACCCGTGACACTCAGATTGCGACTCAAGCGCCCTAACCACGTGGCCATGAGAGAATGTATTACACAGGTTTCATCTCAGCACAGAAAATTTTCAAAACCATTCTATTAGTTTTTAATATAGCTTTAACAAGGTCGTTTATATACCGTGGGATGCTTCAACCTATGACGTGTACGATATGTAGATATAAGGTTTTTTTTATACCCATACCGACATCAATGAAAAGTTTGGTTCGTAAATATTAATTTTTATCAAGCAAAAGTTAAAGGCAGTGGGTGGTGATGACTAGCTGCCTTTCCTCTAGTCTTACGCTGCTAAATTAGGGACGGCTAGCGCAGATAGCCCTCGTGTAGCTTCGCGCAGAATTCAAAACAAACAAACAAGCAAACGTTAAAGGCATGCCTATGTATAAGCCGATTTCACAGTTGTCATAAATTAAAGATTCTTTACCCTTTGGAGATAGAGAAAAATATGTATATGTATAACCTTGAGGAGAGAGACAAATATGTATATATAACCTTGAAGAGAGAGACAAATATGTATATGTATAACCTTGAGGAGAGAGACAAATGTGTATGTATAACCTTGAAGAGAGAGAGACAAATATGTATATGTATAACCTTGAGGAGAGAGACAAATATGTATGTATAACCTTGAAGAGAGAGACAAATATATATATTTATAATCTTGAGGAAAGAAACAAATAAAAGAAAAGATATGTTACTGACATGAAAAAATGTAGTAGATTGTGGAAATAACCTGTTAAACATTGTCGTCAACTGAGTTTTTGACCCTGGTCTTCACCTTTCTAACTTTCCCTTGTGCCAACTTGCTCATTTAATTTTTAGCTTTGGTCCAAATTTTAAATTCCTTTATCTTTGATCTAAATTTTTATTTCTTTCAAGTTTCAAGAAATTCAAGTGGCTAAAAAATGTTGTTAAATAAAATTAACACGAGAGGGCCAAAGAGAGGAGGATAACAATACTCCATACCACCCCGATTGGGAAATTCAGAGGATTTCCCTTAACTAAATCCCTGCTGCGGTTTTTAAAAAAATCTGATATAATTCCAACATTTACAGTTTCCTAAAACCAAGCAATCTATTTATACCGCATCATTTAAAAGAACAAATATACACATCGAACAAATCTACACATCGAACAAATCTACATACTGAACAAATCTACACATCGAACAAATCTACATACTGAACAAATCTACACATCAAACAAATCTACATACTGAACAAATCTACACATCAAACAAATCTACATACTGAACAAATCTACACATCGAACAGTAAAGTAGAATTTAAAATATT
>NW_013665622.1:143751-157657 GCF_000517525.1 Limulus polyphemus
CTACACATCGAACAAATCTACATACAGAATAAATTTACACATCGAACAAATCTACACATCGAACAAATCTACATACGGAACAACTCTACACATCAAACAAATCTACATACTGAACAAGTCTACACACTGAACAAATCTACACATCGAACAGTAAAGTAGAATTTAAAATATTCTGAGTATATAAACCTTCTGGTTTCTATGGTCTTATCTTAAGTTATGATTTTTTTTTACCAGATGTTGTTTTCCCTATAAATGTGAAATATTCCTGTTTGTAACATTTGTATATACGGTATAGTTAATTCCAATTGGCCTTAATGACTATATCCCCTTCCAAATGGCAGGGTATTTCAATCTGAACGTACTGTTATTGTAAGTGAATAAATTAGACACGCGCGCGTATCACTTAATAATGAAATCCATTAATCTTTCAACCGACTTCTAGTGCTTTGTATTACTAATGGATCATATAGCGTATACTTGAATAAATAGACTAATTGGTTGCTATGTTAAAACCAAGAATTGTTTATATGGTAACATGGTAGCTTAAAAGACAACTTTAGCTCATGAGAAAAACAAAACTATATCCGATTACATTCTCGACAAAAATAAGTAATAAATGTACGCATCAGTCATAATGACGTTTGTGAAAAGTTAGTTTGAATTGAAACAAAAACGTATATGTATTTTCACTGCATCCGAATTTTCTGTGTACAATCAATTCTATATTTTTCACAGTTTTTGGTGACTTAGAAAAAAAAACGATTGTCACCAAACTCAGTATTGAATAGTTTTATACATAAACAAAGAAAGGTATAACAAAGTAATTTATATTTATTTTAATAATGGATTATATATCCTCGTTCTTATGTTTAGTTTTGAGAATTTCTGCTTAATTGTTACGCGTGGAAAAGTGATTTGAATTATATAAAATTTTGTTTTGAATCAACTACAAGTTCATTCTATTAAAGATACTCAAGCAGCACACACACACACATACATTGGTTATTTCTTTTGAGTTTAAAGAGTCTTTGCGTAGATAAAAATAGTCAATTTTATTAGCTCTTAACATTTATACACTTAAAAATATATTTTTTAATATTACCAAAAATGTTTTTAGTTTGTTTTATAGTCGTAGCATTGCTACAGAACACTTTACAAAGTTCGCTATATTTTCTCTGCAGGGATTTCAATTTCTTTAATATGTATGATAAAACCCAGACCTGCGCATGCGCATCTTACCTGATAGTTGGTTTCCACCTCGCTATCTTGCCATCCATCATCCGTTGTCAGTTTCCCTAATGAAATCTACATTGTTTGGACTGCCGTGGTCTCCAGTGTGCACGTGTGCAGCCATGTGTTCTATCACACAAGGAAAACTACCTTATGCTAGTTTATTTTGCTGACTACATTATTTTTTTCGATTTACTTGGAGACTTCGAGCTCGAGATGCTACAAATTTCGAGACTATACCTGAGTTGATTTATTTCCTTTCACTTAGAAGCTGGAGTTATATCCATACATCATTTTCATAGACCGATACTAATTGAACCACCAAGTAAATATAAATTTCATGTACTCGCTTTAGTATTCTTTCATTGTACTCTAGAACAAATCCAGTTAGAAGACTTTAAATACGCTGTATTCTTAAAGTTACTGTAGATAATCAACAATATGATTTAAACAAATTGTAAGAAGGATTTTAACATATATTATTGTGTTACTTTAATTTATACTCTCAACTTTTCTATTTATTGCTCCAAAAATATGTTAAGATCACTATTTTATGAATATATGTAAAACAATAAAAGTTGAAATAAATGAATGAGAAGATGAAATACGGTCTTTATTAATTTACTGAAGGTTGGTGGAAATACAAAAAACACATAACAATAGGTAATAGTTTCTAGCAACATCATTATCGATCCATCTCCCCCACCCCTCAGCCATCTTAGTATAGGGTTTAAAAAATGAGAAAATCATCTTTACAGCCCAATGAACAATTAGCTCGATAGAAAACTGGTATGTTAATCAAAACATGACTGTTTAATTCATGTCTTGAAATTAATTGTTGCTAGCAAATTCTTATTTTTTTTTCTAAAGTATGTTTAGTTCATTAGCTGCACTTTTTTTAAATCGTGTTTAACATTTCACCCCTGTCTAAAAACTACGCCTTATCTAAGTTAAAAACACATTAAAAGTCCAAACATTGTTTTTGTTTTGAACTGTAATTCTTTCACTATAGGTACGATAAGCAGCAAAAAAAAAGTTGTTGTAATAAAACTGAATCTGTTTGAGGCACAGAAAATAATTATAATAATGTTGAAACAGAATTAATTATTAATATCTTGTGAATTTTCAATATCATCAAATGGATTTTGTAACTCTTATTTCTATGAATTAACTCACACGAAGAAATTGAAATAACAAGAGTTCAGGATCAACCCTCTCATGATGCAATTATGTAATAGAAATCTTTAATTGATATATAACGCTCTCAGATTCAAAGCTTTGCTCATATTGATGCATAGTTTTTGGAATGATAAGCAGTAGAAAACAAAATCCCTTTGTGAAAGAGTGAGATTAAAACACAAGTTAAGCGAATAATGCCTGGATATAAAATGATGTAGCTCATACGATTCTACTTTACGTGTAATAATTCTGTAATACAGAAAATATTCTTAAACATTTGTCACAGGTATCTCCTAAACAAACAAAAAATGTGCTCAAGTGATATTGATGTTTTTTGTCTAATGTAATGAACTTATTTTAGAGAATTAGCTAACATTTGGCGTTGTAGTTTCATTAACACTGATTCGAAACTTTTTCATTATACATGAGTTATATTTCATGTTTCAAGGTGAGATAGTAGAGAAGTAAAATTATTTAGTAAATTTGCGAGATTGAAATTAGTGAAACGTATATAAATAATAGTGATATAATGATCTGATATTGTATAAAGTATTAGAACCTTATACAGAATAAAATAGTTCTAATGATATTGCAATAATAGATATCTCCTAAACACAACCAAATCGTGTTATCGATTTTTTTTTCATTCGACGTGCTTCATGTCATGTTTCATGATTCACTGTGATGTATATCAAATATTAGTATCTATAAACAAGTGATACTGGCTGTAATAATTTTGGACCGTTTTAAGCTCAGGGACTAAATCTGAAAACATCCCCATGTTTTTACTTGAAGTTTTTAATTTAAAAATCTAGAATACAGTTTTTAATTAAGCCTAACGAGTTAAAAGTAAACCTACTATATAGCTCACTTATGCTAGATCGATACAGATGTGTAAGCAGGCTTGTGTGGATCCATAAAATCCTCTTACATATGGAGCTTTAACAGGGAAAATTCCCAAATTTTCTATTTCAATTTTAATCAATGATATTTCTTAACGGAATTACATTTTTAAAATTCTTTAGGGGTTATATATGATATTTAAAGAATAAGTTTTTAATTTCCTCTAATATACATTTTAATTCTGGAAGTCTAGGGTCAGTCTTTAAATCATCAAAAGAGAGATTTTTCTGTCTTAGTTACAATTTTTTCCACAATTTTTAACTGACAATGATCTTAAAGATAGCATAATTTGTAGTGTCTCTGAAATTTGAAGGTACTAATTCTAGGTATGTACTACACTTCAAACTGACTACTTACTTAAAACGTATATTCTGTTCTAGTCTATGATATATATATATCCAGATTCTTGTTTGATTATAATAAATGGGTTAAAGAAAAAATCACGAATCTTAGAAAATTCTGTCGTTTTATTTTTATGTCCATGATAAGTTCTTGCTAACATATTAAGATGACTGCTAAGTAAATTTCTGCATTTAGAATACAGATTGTAAATGGTTCATTAATATAAAGTTAGACGTTTTCTTTTCTTTCACACTTCTGGACCAGCGGTAAACTTATGACATTACAATTCGGTATTCGATACTAATGGTGGTCACAACAAAGAAAACCCATTGTGTAGCTTTACTTTTATAAACAAGCAAAACAAAACTCTCATATCTTTAATCACGTTTGTATATCATCTGAGACAACTACTCTCAACATTTACTTTATGACTCAACTACCATCACTATCAAAATTAGGTACTGTTAGCGCAGATAGCTCTCGTGTGGCTTTGTGTAAACATCCGAAACAAACAGAAAGTTTATGTGTTGTATCAATACTGTTGGAGCTGCTTGTGTCTTTGTGATTTCTTACTTGTTTCCGAAGTCGTTTTAGCGAATTAACGTACCTCTTGTATGGTCCATTTTCGCCTGATAGCGTGACATTCGTTTAGTTTCAAGAAGACTGCTGAATAGTGTGAATAGTTTTGCTAACTGCTCACACAGACATAGTCAGTAAAAACACTAAAATAAAGGTACTCGTGTTTGTTCTACATATTACTGTTATATAATCAAGGAGAGGTGAATAGTTTTGCTAACTGTTCACACGCACATAGTCAGTAAAAACACTAAAATAAAGGTACTTGTGTTTGCTCTACATATTACTGTTATATAACAACGCCGTTAGCGTTATATTATGCTCTTCTAAACACTAACTTTAATTCCCAGAAGACAACTTTTATTGTAACATCGAAATTTTATTTTAAATTTAGAGTTAGTCCTAATTATAAAACTTTTATTTTCACCAAAGTAAAGGATTATTCTGTTCCCTTATAATGGATCAGATATTTGATAATTATTTTTCAGTTCTTTCATTTAACATTGTAACTCTTTCTTCTTGGTTTCTGTGGAATAAAGTTACTTCCTCGATATGTAAGCTACCTTTATATTAAATGTCTTCATCAGTTCTTATGACAATATTTACTGTAAAAAATACATACAGGTGATCATACATGAAATGACTTACTATATTTAAGTCATTTCATGTATGATCACCTGTTTCCTTAGCTGTAATGCTTAGTCTCTAATTTAATTTGGGTACTTGTTGGTGCTTTTATATTCCTTTAAGTGCCATTATCTTTGTTTTCTTTGTTAAATTATCATGCACACGTGGATTTACGTACTTAACTTCTTCAACTTAGCAGTAGCATACAATTCTAGCATTTTAACTTTCACTAGAAGGTTTATTTCCAAATATTCCTTTCAAAGGTTTTACTAATTTCTTGTCATTTCCATTTAACCTGAAACACTTCATATCCAGTTTTTGTTTTACTAAGCTTTGATTTTTTATTTGTACTTGCTTTTCTATACTATCAACTATTTTAGTCAAGTGCTCATTTGTTACCTCAAATTCTCTTTGGACGATCTGAAACGTCTCTGATTTGTAACATTTACATACAGAATAACTGTTTCCATTGAGGGCCAAAATTCCTTACAAGGCAACGTCAAATTTTCACGCACAATTTCCACATGCTAGATTTGTTTGTTGTATTTCTATTTTTTATTATAAATGAGAGCTCTTGTTCTTTGCATATTTTCTAATCTGCGTCACATTACTTTGTTAGCGATGCAGTAATGTCCTGTCAAACCGTTTTCTTAATTAGTTAATAGCTTTATTATACCAAGTTGTTTAAATTTTGTTAACTCTTGATACCCTACAATTTGTTTAGTATTAATGACGCTATTTCTGCCTGTTATTAGAGGCTTGAAAATGTTTAGCGTAACCTCCTTTTGATTTACAGAGCTCTGGATACAGTTTCAACCTTTTGATATGGTAAACAGATGACTTCAGAATATCTGACTATATAATCATGGAAGTTTCAAGTGTAGCCTCTTTTTGATTTACAGAACTATAGCTATGGCTTCAATCTTTTGATGTGGTAAACAGATAACTTCAGAACATCTGATTGTATTGTCATGGAAGATCCTAGCGTAGCCTCCTTTTGATTTACAGAGCTCATGATTATGGCTTCAATCTTTTGATTTGTTTGTTTGTTTGTTTGAAGTTAAGCACAAAGCTACACAATGGGCTATCTGTGCTCTGCCCACCACGGGTATCGAAACCCGGATTCTAGCGTTGTAAGTCCGCAGACATACCGCTGTACCACTGGGGGGGGGGCAATCTTTTGATATGGTAAATAAATGACGTCACAATATCTGATTATATAATCAGAACAATGTACAATGTACTGTGGGTAAAGGACATAAGATATCTGTAGTTATTAATTACTGAAAAAAAAATGCAAACAATGTGCGCATGCGCTGCAATGGAGTGATCTTTAGATAGTATTTTCTATGTATTCTATGTATGATCCACAATAATTATTTGTGCATTTACGAAATATTAATGCGCATTTAATGACCTGTCGTGACAAACTATGATAAGAATTGATTACTTTCCTCGAGTAGAGGCATTTAATAACCACTAGCGACATTTTAAATCACACTGTCTTTAATTACTGTGTAATTTGTCTCTACAAGCAAAATCAAATTTTCTTTTGTGTCACCCAGTGACTTAAGCACTCTTGTTTTATTGCTAAATATATTCATTTTCACTATAATAAGCTTTCAATTTATGTAAACTATTGTTCATTGTTTTTCTCCTTCCTTGCCTAGCTACAATGCGATCGTTTGGATATCATGTATTCAGTGTAAACTCTTTACCGAAGCCTATATAATATAACTTAGGTGTCCAAAAGCTACCTGCCTTTTATCAATCCTAATTTCTGTTTCTTTACTTGTAAACTAAAAAAAACTTTACGACAGCGTAAAAAATAAGAAATAAAGCATTTATAAAAAGTAACTAAGCTTAACAAATTCTAGAGCGCTGAAAAGATTTTATAAACTTAAAGTTTCTTGAAATGAGGTTTTACATTCATCACCGGTTAAATCTCATATCGAGGGTTTAGCTGAAGAAAACTATTTGATGTATCCCAACCGCCCCCTAGTGGCTCAGCGGTAAGTCTGAGATCAATACAACGCTGAAAATCAGGTCTCGATACCCGCGGTTGCCACAGCACAGATAGCCCGTTATGTAGCTTTGCGCTTAACAACAAATAAACAGAAAAAGTATCCCAATGGTAAGTTCCCTACCTCAGCTTCTATATTATATATTTCCTGACACCATTAGCAGATGTCCAGTAATTGTGTCTTTCAGAAAATAAGAATTTTTTATTCTTGACAGATCAACACTCGGAAATGAACACTTCTACCTCTGAAAGTCAATAATGCACATTCTCCAATTTACAAATTGACAATTCGAGTTCTCCCTTTTTTTCAATATTACTAACCCATTTGCTTTTGGAAACGGCTGTATGTTTAATAGACACTATCCCAAAAACACAACAAACTTTCAGTATGTATAATATGGGATTCTTAGCTTAACCCCTTAGTAAAGTTTACAAAATGACAGTAGCCAGTGAAAAAAGGCTATATAAATAGTTGATAGGAGCGTGGGCATTCACAAAAACAGTTCTACCTCATAATGCTTAAGTGAAAACAAAAAATGTGGAAAATAAACACGATCATTTGGACATCATATAATATAGCTTAGGTGACCGACAGCTATCTGCCTTTTATCAGTCCTATTTTCTGTTTCTTTATTCCTAAATCCTCCTCCCTCCATAAACAAAATTGCCACTTACTAGTTTTTCTTGTTGTTTTTTTTATTGCTACAATAAGTCACAATACACTCCTTGTTACAGAAGCATTTTGGAACTTCGCACGCAAAATGTAAGCTCAGTAAAAAGAATTGTTTCTTATGGATTTCGCGCAAAGCTACGCGAGGGCTATCTGCGCTAGCCGTCCCTAATTTAGCAGTGAAAGACTAGAGGGAAGGCATCTAGTCATTACCACCCACCGCCAACTCTTAGGCTACTCTTTTACTAACGAATAGTGGGATTGACCGTCACATTATAACGCACCCACGGCTGAAAGGGCGAGCATATTTGGTGGGACGGGGATTCAAACCCGCGACCCTCAGATTGCGAGTCGAGTGCCCTAACTACCTGCCCATGCCGGGCCCAGTGAAAGTAAAATCACAGTTTGATTGCTTAGTGAAAGGGCTGCTAAGTTAAAAAGCATTACAGGTAACTACAGATGCGGAACTTCTAAATAGAGTAACGTTTAGATTTGTTTCATAAATCAAGAGAATACATCATTACGTTATTCAAATGTACTCTGGTTTTTACCTTCAAATCTGTGGTATAGGCAAAGAGTAAAGCTTGTTCAGTATAAATGGTTCCTTTATAAACAGCTCTTTCTAAACTTTGATTTCCTTCAAACACCTTGAAGTTAAGAGACAGATTGCTTATTCAAATAGAACCATATGATTTTTTATTTCTAACATTTTTAATCTACTCCCTTTGGTTTTCACACACTGAAATACGAGTCGAACGTTTTCAAAAAAAGAAAATAAAGTAGTTATAGAATTAAACTCATAACTTATATACTCGTGCTATGAATATGAAAGAATACGTCTTAGATAACTGGTTGAAAATTTCAATGAAAACACGAAACACTTAATTCAAAAAAGTACTCGAAACACCGAACACTTGAAAATACATTATATGCTACAATAAGTCATACTAAATTTCTGGCTACAAAGGGTACAGTGGTTCCTACCGCCTGAAGAGATTCCTTCTCATCATACCTACTTGCAGATTCCACTTCATGGGCACTGAGCTTAACTCTTAAACTCATTAATCGAATTCATAAGTCATAATAAAATCCCGCAAATCAGTAACGTGTGTTATTTAATGAGTATGACTGTGTAAATGGCCAATGCAAGTTATTGAGTAAATATAATAGTTTTCGGTGCATTTAAACTTGAATAAGTTCTAACAAGGTTTTCCAGATTATATTAATGTTCATCATTGGATGAAGAGCTCTCAGCGTAGAAACATGGTTTCGTGCTGAGCATGTTCTTGGTCAAAATTTTCATGTGTACCAAGTGAAACAAATAGATCATGTTGCATGATGTTGCATCATGTTGCATGAAGAAATGTATTAGGAATCTGTTTGACTTCGAATTTGGTCAGATTATTGTTTTAGTTTCGTTCTGATTTTATTTTAGAATAGAAGTAATTTTTAAATTTCTCAGAAATTTCTCGAATCTGAAACTAATTTTTTTAAAAAGTTAGATAATCATTTTATTAACTAATACTCATAACTTAATTATATGATGTTCAAATCTAATTACTTAATTTATTCATATATCTTAAACTTTGTTAGCTGGCTTACAGCTGTACTTTAAATTAGGCTATTTGATTATTAACAACTTTTCAACTTAATGAAATCATTTATTAACTACACTTGAAAATGACAAATTAATCCATAGTATGCACTATACTGCTGACAATTTATACGTTTTCTCAAATAGTTACGAATGAACTGATTAAATTAGACACATTAAGTCGACTCCTAATTCAATCAGCAGACTATCCACGTCGACAACGTTGTGTTATAATGTTTGTGGTTCATGCAGTTACCAACAGGATGAAGAAGAATGACTTTTTACAAACTTACTGAGAGCTGAATGTTATAACACAGTTCCTGTCTACTCGTATTATTTTTTCGAAGATCCTGTCTTGATATTTCAGATTTTTTATTCATTCAACCCCTGAATATATATGTTATTAATTATGTATACAACTGTTAGCATGATATTACTCGGTTTTGGTTTTATGCATCCCATGGTTTGAAATTAAAATTTTTTTATAACAAATAATTGATTAGTATAAATGTCATAGAACATAGTACATTACCTAAGCCATCTCGCAGCAAGACACTTTCTAAAGAAACTCCATAGTAAAAGCAATCTCGTTTATTATAACCTACCTCGTAAGAAACCTCAGAGTGGAAACGAATTTCGTAGATTCTTAACCACCTCAAAACGAATTTCACAGAAGAGAAAATTCCATGTATTATAACCTAATCCTTAAGAAAAGATCATTTCGTAGACTATATATAACCCAAATCATGAGAAACCTCAAAATATGAGCAGTTTCAGTTGTTAACATTCACTTGCGATGTCTGACGATACTGAGCAATTTATAAAACATAGCATTTATTTTAATAATACTATCGTAGTAAATTCCACTCTACCATATAATACAGTTCATATAGTAGTAAATCTTACAGCAGTTATGATATCGTATAATATCGCCCAATATCTTAAGAAATCTCAAGACAAGTGTAATACCATGTGATAGGAAATCTCGAAGCAAGATTAGTATTATATGATATAGCGAGTTTTACTATAACGATGAGTTCAGAGAACATAGTTCTTATTAAAAACAGCCTCACATTAGGGACAACATCAATAAAATACAACTTGTGCCACAGTCTCGTAGCGTTCTTAAAGGACTTTTAACTAAACTTATTTGAGCAAGTAAATGGCAAGTAAGAAGCAATATATTACTCACTACCACAAATGTACCAATATATTACTCACCCCCACAAATGTACCAATATATTACTCACCCCCACAAATGTACCAATATATTACTCACCTCACAAGTGTACCAATATATTACTCACCTCACAAGTGTACCAATATATTACTCACCCCCACATGTACCCAAATACAGTATACTTCAACCTCAAGTTAGACAGGATAGTTTGTATCTCTTTACTGTGAAACTTTAAAACAGAAAATGAATAAAATGTATATTGTTTTATGCTATGTTGTCACAATAGAAGAAGGAACTGAACTCTTAAGATAAAAGAAGATATTACAAAATACTTCGTCACGGAGACGTTTTGGGGCAATTTCCCTATCGCTACCTTATGAACAAATATTAAGAAAAAGCGACATTTTATAAATATGTATTTCTTCTTCAGAGAGTCTTTGAAAAACTAGAGAGTGTTTAGAAACTGCTGCTATGTAGCCCTAGGATGTAACCCTAGATGTTAGAGGACGTTACCTTTACCAAGGTTAACGTGTTTTCCATCACTTTTTCATATAACTTGGTCCCAGTTGTGAAAAGCTGAATTGCTTTAAAGAACATAAAAATTGCTTTGAAATAGGAATACTAGAGTGTCGGTTTCATACTGCAGTGAGCATTGATTGTGAGAATTGACAATCATATTTTGTAGAAATATTCAAAACGGTGGCTGGTGTACTTCGTTATTCAATTCAAGTATGTAGGAATCTTCACTAGAATTGTGTATGCACTCTGTAATGCTTTTAGTCCTGTTTGCATCCAGGATGTGGCTGATAATGATATGCTTGCACACGGGATGCTAAGAATATCATCTATTCCAAATGAATTGCAGCAGATAGTTGACAAAGAGGCTGGGCGACTAGAATAATTTATTGGAGTAAGGTAGATGCCGAATCTGTGAAAGACTCCCACTTCTCTGTGCATTGACGTTTACCAGCTGAAACAGTCCAACTCGGACATTGTATAACATATGGATGAGGACGAATCTTGTGAGGTTTTCAGTCCAAGCACTCATAACCCAATAGGTATGGACAAGGGCTTCAGTCTGTGATTGTTGTTTAAGACCCATAACGGAGCCTCGCAAAAAAAAAGTATTTTAACGTATAGAAAAGTCCGTGTATAATTCTATAGACTCCAGTCTGTGTTAGGCTGACAGTGTTAATGTTAAACTGCACTATTACAATTATTTTGTAGAGCACTTCTGACTCTGATTAATGTGTTTAAAATTGGCTTTGTATTTAACATACCTATATGGTCTTAAAACAATAGCAAATAAATATTCTTTGATTATTCATTTTGCAGTAATTATTTTCTTGATACTATAAAATCAGTTCGACAAACGTCACGGTTGGTATAGTTATTTACACAATCTTAGAGCATTCACGTTTGACCTGTAGGGTGACCTCAAAACAAGTACTGCAGTAAGCTGACACATAAGGGAGTATTGATATCCAGACATTTTCATCGAAATCAGAGGTGTGACCAAACTCCAAACGTTTTGCAGTTGAATAAAACAACATATATTTTTTTGAAAGTCAGACCTCATGATTTGTAGAAATGTGAATGTGAAGATTTTACAAACGTATTTGCTGTTAAGTATTTTTCCCTAAGAATTTCCCTACGAAAAGGTTTGGAAGTATTTTATTTCTCCTGAGCACAATGTCTCAAAGTTATTAGCTAATTAACTGATGGAATAACTAATAATATTGATATAAGGTTCGCTTAATGCCTTACATAAAGATAAATTAATAAAATAATAAATTAATAAAATACAAATCACACGAACTCCATTGACGATAATACTTGGATTTAATAGAATTATTATCTGTGTTAATAATAGCTCTGTTGTGTTTGTAAACTACCTTGTCTAAAAGATGCCTATTCCTAAGTTGAATCACGTACTCCGTATTGTTTACAACGGTTCACTGAAACTTAGAGAGTAAATTTATGTGTCTGCGTTCTGGTGGTGTTTTGTTTTTTCTTCCACTAACTTTGAAACGATAATTTTGAGTAGTTTCTCTCGAGATGGGTATTTCGTCTTTCATTCTACTGATCTAATTTATTTTCTAATCACAGAATTACATTTTAGGAGAACACTCCTTTCAATACAACACAGATGCCGGAAATTTTCATTCCTAGTCGTTGAGAGGCTTCAATCCACAATAGAGACATCACAGAAGAGGAAAGGTTTCAAGATGTCGATGCTGACTGGCTCTTGTGCAAGAACGGCACGAAGTAGTAAAGAACCTAATTTACCTTTCGCATAAAACAAAAGCGACATACCACGCACGAGCGATCCCAAGCTCGTGCTTCTGTGGTTATTCGAACGTCACGTGTGCACGATTTGAGCAAACATCTATCTCCCTCCTTCATTCCCTAAGGTCAGGAAAATAGCTTTAATCACCAAAGAAGCAAAAACCAACAGCGATGTCTTCCGTTCATTTAACACACTTAAGCTTTTCAGCAAAGAACTAAAACACTAATCTCTTGCAATAGACAAACTACTAGACTCTGTACATGGAACCTACTAGTTAGTGGTTTTTACAGAAGGAATAACTTAAGTCAGTGTATTAATTATAGGTTATAAAGCTCCACCTGAGGTTCGTTAAACAACAGAAGAACAATCTAAAAACCAAATAAAGGTCTTACAAAGCTAGAACAACCCACTAACGTGTTTAACGTCTTGTTTATAGTACATTTAGCTACGTTTTCCTAACGTACCATTTCTTGTAAAGACATCACATATGAACATAACACACGTTTTCATCCTAGACTAGACGTCTGACATAAATCCAAGAAATTTAGAAAATGATTTATATTGTAGTGCTGGTAATATTATTTGAAGTTATATCGAGATAAATGAAAATGTTATTTTTCGTAGTTGATAAGCTTACGTAGACGATTGTAAACACATAAATATAGATTTACTTTAAGTCATTGTACACATCACAACTACGGGGAATTTATGTTTCTCATCTCCAAACTAGTTTAAAAGTCGACTGTATTGGGTGTCTGTTAGAGTAAATTATTGTTTCGTTAAAGTAATTCTCATAAAACAGTATTTTTTTTTTTGCTATACGATGAATCGTAAAGAATGAGTTTTATGTTTGGTATGTAAATACAATTTAAATGAAACTTGTTTTTGCTCTCAAAGGTTGATCTAGCAGTAACTGTTGTTTATCTCTGATACTGAACAAGTTAATGCAAGGAAGAACACAAATAATGATGTTGTAACTTGGCTTGGCTTTCAGAAAGGGTAAGACTAAAGATATAGGACCGTCAGGGAAGGAAGTGCAATGTGTATATAGAGTAAAGGTAAAAGAAGTAAAGCTTAAGAAATAACTTAGGAGGCAAAATATTCAAAAAATGAGAAAAGGAATGAAAATGTAAATATACAGAATAAGGTAAGTGTTGAGGAAGTGAAGCATAAGAAGTAAGGTAAGAGTGAGGAGGGGAAGCATTCTGAATGAGACTGACATTTAACTGGTAAAATCTGATAATTGTTTGTTTGTTTTGAATTTCGCACAAAGCTACACGAGAGCTATCTGC
>NW_013665622.1:158657-167770 GCF_000517525.1 Limulus polyphemus
TTTTACATTAGCGTAGTAACTAGAAAGATGAAAGTTGTCAAATGAATAAAGGTCACGAAAACATGGCTTGAAAGAAAAGAGGAATTAAACAGCTGAAACATTGAAAATATTCAAGGAGCTGAACAATTGGGAAATATTTCCGTACAGCCTGGTCATTAAGCAAATGTATTTTAACATATTTTGAATTTTTACCACAATGAACAAGCTCATCAAAATTAATAACTTTAACTATATTTGTATGCGAATTTTTCTTTGGCTTTCTACATAGCATATTGCATACATATTAAAGAAAATAATAAAATAATAATAATACAATTTTTGAAATTTATGGCTTTTATAATGTGAAATATAAAGTGTTTGTGGTTTTCGAGTAAAATCATTCATGTAACAACATTATATAAAAAAATAGAAAACTGAAATCTTAATTACTTTAAATAAGTGCTTAATGAATAAAAAGAATAGATATATCGAAAAAGAATAATAACTCGTGAATATTTTCTTCGATCTTTTAATTAGACAGAACAATAAGGATATTAAACATTTGGATGCTTATGCGATTATGATTTAGCCATCTTTCATTCAGGCAGTTGCTAAATGTTTCTAAAAACATGGGTGGTTAGGGCGCTCGACTAGCAACCTGTAGGTCGCGGGTTCGAATCCCCGTCCCACTAAACATGCTCGCCCTTTCGGCTGTGGGGGCGTTATGATGTGACGGTCAATCCCACTATTAGTTGGTAAAAGTGTAGCCCAAACGTTGACGGTGGGTGGTGATAATTAGCTGCCTTCCCACTAGTCTATCTCTATTAGATTAGGGACTGCTAGCACAGATAGCCCTCGTGTAGCTTTGCTCAAAATTCAAAACAAACCATACTAAATCTAAAAATAGGCTTCCGCTCCTAGTTAAAGCATGGAAGCCTATTTTTAGAAACACTAGTTAACTTCAGAGCCTTCTCTCTTTGAGACAGGATCACACGCATAAAATAGGTATATTTGGTAACGTAAACATACATAGAAGCTTCTAGTTACTTAACTCATTAACTCTTAACTTAACTCTTCTAATTAGTTGATTTTTTACGTGGCTGGATTTTGTAGTTTCTCGAGATCATAGTTTCTCGAGATCATTCTCTTTACCTACCTTTCTTGTGATCTGGTGCCTTCTATTAAATAATGTTTTGGCCATTTGTGATTTATATACCCACAGATTGGTTCTCTCATTCAGTCCAAATAATTACAAATTAGATATAGAACATCTATATTTTAACAGTAACACATAAATATTAGAAGGTTAACAGGAGCACTTCTTAACCTTTCTAAATCATTTCCACATTGTGAGATACGAGGACAAGAGTTTAATGTTTTCTTAAAGTTTCGCACATACACACGGTCTACGGGAATGGATTTATATTTATCAAATAAAATTTTCAAATACTGTCCATACACGATCAACACTAGCATGGGTTACGCTATATATCACTTACGCTTTCTGGGTTTCTGTAGAAAACGGTGTTTCCTACTTCTTCTTTACAACTCGAAGTAGTCTTAGTCGTCACTTTAGCGGAAACATAGAGATCCCGCCACATAAAATAAACATTAGGGCATGAATATATTTACATTAACATATTTATGTACATAAACTAGATCTAAACACACCTGCCATTGATTCCTGCACACACATGAGAGTCTTAAGCTATTCCTGTCAACTGCAACGCTTAGTGCAATGATTGGACCACGAATGGTGTATAGTATATACATGTATATAGTGACATGAAAAGAGCTTAGACTACTACATAAAAGATGATAACACATGAAAGTCTTAAACTATTCCTGTCAACTGCAATGCTTAGTGTAATGATTAGACCACAAACGGTGTATAATACAGTACTGTGCAAAAGTGTTAGGACAAAGTCAAAAATTAGATTTCAGGCTACTTTCAAAAAACAATGGAAGGAAAATCACAGATGAGACATCAAAATTTTATTAATCTTCATATTTAGTGCAACAGAAACTTAATGGAATTGCTTAAGTTCAGCAACAGTTAATATTTTGTGTGTGTCCTCCTTTTGCTTTATTAACTACAGACAGTCTTTCAGCCATTGTTGCAACATATTTAATCAAAGTGTCCTTTGGGATTTTACTCCAATTGTATCTAATACACTCCCATAAAGTATTTTTTTGATTTGTCGAGTCTTTGATCTATCAAATCCCGGATCTATCGAATTGGGGTTGAGATCGGGGCTCTGTGGGGGCCATTGCATCATTTGAATGATTCCAGCAGATTCTTTATTAGCTAAGTAATTTCTACATAGGTTGGATGTGTGTTTGGGGTCATTATATTTTTGGCAGTAGAATCCTTTACCAATAATACACAAACCACTGGGTATACCATGACGGATCAGTATCTGATGGTACTTGCGCTGGTCCATTATTCCATCTATTTTGCAAATATCTCCTGTCGCCTCAGCAGAAAAATACCCCCAAACCATCACACTGCCTCCCCCATGCTTCATAGTCGGTGCTATGCATTGAGGTAAGAATCTTTCACCTTTCTTCCGCCGGACGTACAACCTACGCTTTGAACCAAACATTTCAAACTTGGACTCATCCGTCCATAACACCCTTTGCCAATCATCAGCAGTTCAGTTTTTGTAATTTTTAGTAAATTACAGTCTCTTGACAATATTTGAAGATCGAAGAAAAAGTTGTTTAACTGCTAAACGACCAAATATTATATTCCTGTAGATTCTTCTTGATATTATAGATATTGTAGTTCCTGTCAGCTACAGCGCTTGATGCAATGATTAGGCCACGAATAAAAAGACAACAACAGGAGATTCAAAGTTTTCAAGTGAAGAACTTTAGAAACGAAATAGTGTAAACATTCAGTAGTTTGTAATGTACTCATATAAGTAATGGCTGTTAGATTCAAAAAGCTAAACGCGCCTGATGTTTAACCTACCAGATATATTTGTACTGAAAAGTGAAGTCAAATCCCTAGAAAGCTTTCAACCGAAATTCGTCACTTGCTTTAGCCACAACAGATGATTTATGATTTGATGGCAAATATAGCCGAAAGGTTTCATAAAAGAAAACAACAGACTCTTAATAAACCTGTTTTTTGAGCTTCAGATAACACATGTACCGGATTTTGTAAGTTAGGATTTAACAATACCACTGTACACCCCTTGATATCAAGTGCTTCTACAATTTACAACAAGTGGGCCATTCGGGAGTCGGCTGGCCACAAGAGGCTTAGATGTGATCTTCTTTCATAAAAAAAAATTCTCACCTGCTTCTTGCCTTTTACTACACATAAAATTATAGTAGCAGTAACCAGCTTCTCCAAGAACAATTAAACCCTGGATTTAGTAACTGGATAGAAATAGCATGGCAAATAGTTGTACCAATAGCCAGCTTCGTGTTGCTAAGCTAGGTGTAGAATTATATTCTTAAATTAACTGAACCCTTATTATAGTGCCTTGACACATAGGTTAGGGAGCGTCTTCAAATAGGACCAAGTTTTTTTATTTTTCAGTAGCTGTAGTCTGGAATCATAACCGACTTCGCTAATTGGCTTATCTTAGAGTCATTTGGCTCCATTTGTAATGTCTATGTGGACTTTAGTTTTCGTAATATATAGCGTGCTACTTGAGTGTCTACATTACACAACATCCATGTGTATTGTGTGTGTATATAAAGGTTGTAGCTCTAACCTCGTATTCTATTTTTCTACATTATTTTAGTTTAATTAAATTTTTTGTTACATTGTATTCCAATTTAGACTCTACTTATCTAATTAGTTTTTTATTCAAAATTTAAATATTATCTCTTTATATAGTTTGTTTGTTATTTTGTTTTTATCGCGCAGTTACTGTCTTAAAGAAGGTTCGAGTATGCTTAGAGCTGGAGCAAACGTCGGACGACAATACGTTTAGATCTTTTCCGGCTTATCTTTTGAGACGAAAATCAGTTCATTTTCATCATTGTTTTAACACCATTTAAACTTTATTTGAGTAAGAACGGAGCGAAGAGGGATTGCCTGACCTGAAGGGTTGCTTGACCTCTGACCTAAACCTAAACATTTGTCAAGGAGAATAATGATGATGAATCCTAGCTTCCACTTTTATGCTTTACTAGGTTAAAATCCATCTCTTAAAGCAATGGCTATCGTCATGGATTATCTACAATACATTCATTAGTATAAAAGCTATCGGGACTCGAACACTTTCTAGTCGCCATGTTAGATACAGGTACAATGTTTTTTCCTTGATGTTTGTAAGGTGTAATCTCCATTTATTTGGTGTTTCGGTAAACATTTCCTAAGCTACATATAGTTATACTAAGAGTACAATGGAACAATCTCTTTTATTAGATACACCCCTATCGTTTCTCATACATTATTTAGTCTCAGGCCTTATTTAGTTATTGTTTGTAATGTGTTAGTTGGCTGTATATTAATCAGTCGCATTAGGCATCTTATTAAATCTAAGTTAAATGTAATTGCTTATCCAAAATTTGTGAGTGGAAGACATTTTCACAACTTGCAATGTCAAAAATATTTACATAATCTTAACACTAAAGTTTTCTCCTTTTTGTATTAATTACTTTGACCCACAAACTGTCCAAGTAACTTCGTTCTATGACTCAAAAGTAACATCTTTCTAAGTTGGTGATTCAAATGTTGTAATAATATCAAAAATCATCCACAGGAAAGCGATTATATGCCATTTGCACCCTACCTGATAAAAGTGGTGTGAGTCTATTATCCAAATGGCTATATGTAGGTTCCACATTTCTTTCCTACTCATTTCTTTTAAACTGTCATTGGGGAACTCGTCATAAGCACCTTCACTCAATTTAACCATATGGCTCATGAAATTTAATCAAGGAAATTCATACTTTATCATTATCATTATTTTCACCCATACGTCTTAGTTCTGCTAACCTAAACATACGTGGTCTATATCTTTCATCTACTTCATACTTTAACGTTGCCTATCATTCCTCAAACTCAACTCTTAATCTCTTACCTTCAACTTCATTATTTTTGATGAGTAAACTGGAATGGACGGCAACTGCCTATTGTAGTGGACGACTTTTCGAAAGTCTTCCGTCTTTATTAATTTTATCTATGTTAATGTTTCCAGTCTCTTCGTTTACCAGTTTCTTGTCCATATAAATATCACATTTCACTACTAATTTCTCCTTCTCTTCAATTCTTTAAGTCTACATAGTAATGTGTTTTTGCTTAGTTTTTCAGAAGTTCATTTTTGAAAAAAAGCTTGCTGAGCAGTCTTTCCAGTACATTGCGTCCACTTAGCAGCAAGTTAAGATTGTGCAAAATTATGTACCAATCATTATAACACAGTTTTAAACGTTAATCAAGAAACTATTTCAAGCTCTGACACAAACGAAGTTCTCTCTCTCTCTCTCAACATGAAGAGCCATGACCTCCCATCAAGAGTTTCTACCTTTTGTGATGTGTCACGCGTGTGTAAACAGGTGTCTTATCTCGTATAGGTTTCTATATGGGGTCTTTTAACGAATGCAGGTACTGTCTTTCCTGAAGTTATTAGATATTGGTGGTTTTTTGCTTTTTTTCATAGTTTCATACAAAGTTACACATGAACTACATTCCTATAACCATCCCCAATTTTGAAATGATAGGCTACAGGGAGAGCAGCTAAGCAAAGGTAGCCTCCTCAAACTTTTGGGCTAGTCTATGCTGATCGAATAGTACGATTTGATGATCACTCTTATAAAGCACCCTCAACTCCAAAGTGCGGGAAGTATTTTTGAGGCAACTGATCGAAGACAAAGAATCCGCGGTTGACAGTCCGGGTACTCTAACCACTAGGAAACACCCGGTTCCAACTGGTTTGTTTTAAGTTCTTTTCATAAAGAATAAAATTTCATAATCAACCATCAAAATAGGCTATATATTTGTTGTGTGTTTAGTGATTTCATATCAGCGTTACCTCGATTTTAGGTAGATACAGAGATATAGAACACAGACCATGTTTGTTAAGAAAATCACTTTAATTCTTCTTTAGATATTTCTTACTTTCGTAAATGGAGGTGAGACTGATCGAGACTTTAGTTAGTAATTTTCTGGTCCATTCTCTTTGTCTCTTTCGCTTGTCCCCCTCGCGATGAATAGTTCATTGATCAAAAGTGAGTTTTCCTTCCAATTCTTTGGTTCAGATGTCCAGCTAAGAATGTTTCTTGGTCTGGAAAGCTGTAAATAAATATCTTCTTACGTCAACACACACACACCTTAAGGATTCTTAATCTATAACGCAGAGGACAATGACTGTTTCGTATAAATATTATTAAGATAGACAAATAAATGTCCAGAAGGAGAGAAATACATACGCCTACACGAATACGTAAATTCCCAGTCAAAGAAAAATGAATAAAATAAAATAGAACCTTATTTTGTCTCGTATCCTTTGAAATACCGCAATGATCTTGAGAGGATATGAACTCCCTTCAAGACAGTCATTCGGGTAAACAAACATACAATTATAACTATATAGCATTATGATTTTACTTTCATTAATTAGACTTTATTGGCTAATTTCTTAATTAGTTATATTATCATCCATTGGACGGTTTTGTATGTTTTCATGGAAGTACATACTGTATTGGTTTGTAAGTTTAGAAAGAGAAAACGACTATACTTCAGTATATTCGTAAAATGAATCTATTTCGCCTAAATCGATTCTTTGTGTATATACAGACAACCCCTATTAACGCCATTGCGGTCTTCTTTTTCGAAGATCATGATTAATGGCTTCGGTCGCTAATTTCTCTAGTCTCCGGGTAAATATCAGCATTGGGTGTTTATTCATTAACGACCTGGAAATCCATCATCAAGTCATCCACGTTTTCGAAAAGACGTCTACCAACTGTTTCCATTTAACATCTCGACAGATAATAGGTTCGGTGAGAATTAAATCTTTTGGACGAAACTAGTACATACATATCTTGAGATAACTAGTATTGTTGGTGTGTTTTGTTTTTGTGTCTTTCTGAGCATCCTGAACCTTTTTTTTCACACTTTCAATAGAAAGCACACAATAAAATCTTAGCTAGTAAATATGGGTCTGCAATTCATATCGAGATTCGTGTAAACGTTAACTTTTCCTACGGTAGCTCACTGGAGTGATCAAAGACGTCTGGCAATATCTTAACCACATTTTAACAACAATTCTTGCTGTGGTGAAGTGAAGAGAATATATCACTTATCGAGACTTTTCCTTGTATGAGTATCTACCTCTGAAAATAAGCCTTTAAATTTTCTTCCCGCATTTCGGGAATTATACAGATTAATTTGTTTCGTTTTGTTTTTATTATTATTCATTCGCGAAATGCCTCTTTCAGTTACAAGTTCATAAACTTATTGTTGGTGAGATAAATTCGTAGAATGAGGTTTCTTGAAAGTACAGACATTTATACAGAGAATTAAGAAGTTAATTGACAGACAAATAATTTAGGAATTGGGAGGTATAGAAAAATAATTGTTAATGATTTGGAACGAGGTGCTGTGGGCCTATCCCGTGAGAGTATCACTAAGACTATTCAAGGTCATGTCCTTCGGAAATTTTACTAATATGCATCATAAATAAAAAATATCCAATGCAGAGATGAATACAATAACAAATGAAATATGTCAAACCCAAAAATTACTAAAATCGATCCAAATCAATAACAGTTATAAGTACAAAAAACATTACAAAATGGAAGCAAAAAGATCAACAATCCAAATGTGACAAATGTATATTTGTCTCAGCAACTACATATTACATGTTTATTTGCCTATAGTTGCCGTGCCGGCAGACCATGAACAGCAAACCGTGATGACAACGAAGCCGCCATATTGACATCTGTCACATGTGGGCAGGAGTTTGAACACAGCTATTGATTATTTTGCTATCATTTCTTATTGTTTTTAATATGTATATCTCATCTACATTTTGTGCCTACAACTTTTGTTGTTGCAGAGCAATTTTGATAATTTTGGGTTTTAAATGTTCCCTTTTATTGTGTCTACATCTTTGTAATTTACATTTTTGGATATGATGCCTACTAATAAAAGTATTGAAGGGCATGACCTTGAAGTTAACATTGAATGACCATAATAATAATGTCACAGGGTGGGCTTACAAGACCTACTTCAATACCACTAACAATTATCTTCCTACAATTCTCCGTTTCTAGCTTATCCTGATATATACATATAATATTTTGATATAAGATATAAATATTCATATATAGTAATCAAACTTTGCTAAGGATCACAGGATAATTTTGTAGTATTTCAACGAAAAAACAATTTAAACAAAGACTAATATAAAATTGTTTATTTGTATTCGACAAAAAGGTTTCAGTTGACCTTGAAAAGATTAAAGACGTGATAACGAAATTAATGTCCAAAACCTGGGTTATTCTCAAAATAAAGATTAATATTGAAAATGTCAACATGTCCACACACACATTCAGAAAACGGAGTTCTATTTTTAGCTTAATACCGGGCATGTCCTCTTCTCGCATTAATGAGATTGATAGCATCTTCTCATATCCTGGATCAGTCTGGTGAATGTTTGTTGTTCCATTCTTGTGCTAGAGCGATTCCAAGCTCCTCCAGGCCGGTAGGTTGCATTGGATTAGCTGATACTGCTGCTTGCAGTCTGTCCCAAGCATGTTCAATGTGAACATGCTGGCCAGTCCATTCTCTCGACACACTTATCCTCCAGGTTCTGGTTCTCCAATCTGTCTCTGTGTGGTCGTGCATTGTCATCCAGTAAATGAAAGCTGGACCTATGGCTCCAACATACAATGTCATCAACCTATATTTTGATTATTCCAGCTTTCGGTGAGATCGTCAGATTACATTATATTAGGTCAACAAGAAATTAATGTCCCTTTTTTTTAGATGAAAAAACCCTAACAACTTATATATCAAAGTATTTATTAAATGAAATAGTCTCCATTCTTATCGGTGATGCTTTTCCATCTTACAATCGGGTTGTTAATGCCCTGATTAAAAAAAATCACTCGGCTTAAAGCAAAAAAACATGTCGATATCCTCTTTAACACCTTCCACATTTGCA
>NW_013665622.1:168479-173067 GCF_000517525.1 Limulus polyphemus
TGCAAATGTGGAAGGTGTTAAAGAGGATATCGACATGTTTTTTTGCTTTAAGCCGAGTGATTTTTTTTAATCAGGGCATTAACAACCCGATTGTAAGATGGAAAAGCATCACCGATAAGAATGGAGACTATTTCATTTAATAAATACTTTGATATATAAGTTGTTAGGGTTTTTTTCATCTAAAAAAAAGGGACATTAATTTCTTGACGACCTAATACTTAGTCTCTGAAAACAATACATAAGGTTACTTTTGTATGAAGTATACTGTTTAAACTTTTTTCAACCTATATATTTATTCGAAAATACCTTGACTCTAATTTATTGTAGTTGTCAGTTGTTTGTTATTAAGCACAAAGCTACACAATGAGCTATCTGTGCTCTGCCCACCACGGGTATCGAAACCCGATTTTTTTAGCGTTGTAAGTCCATAGACATTCCGCTGTGCCACTGGGGGGGGGGGTAAAATTGTTGTAAAACTGAAACTTTACTTTGAAACAATTAGGCACTGGGGCTACAAACCCCAAGATTAACCACTGTTATTCCGTTTGGTTTAAGTATGAATTAGATTAAGCATGTATCATGAATAAATGAGATATTTCGTCAAATAAAAAGTTTCAAGACCTAATTTCAGCTTATTGGTAGGAAAAGCTGCTTAAGAAGATAAATATGTCACTCGGTAGCGAGGATGAACTGGTGGTGTAAATAGTAACAACCAATTTATAGCATCTTTCGAAACGAAGTATACTTGCAGCTAGATTTCCATCTTTGAAGTTCACTTCAAAAATCATCTTCTTTTTATCTTTTACCATTTTCTTCGACAGAAAGAAGTAAAAAATGTCATACTTTTCTCAGTTTTTTATTTTTTGCAAGAAGTCGCTGTAGAACGGTTTGGTTGTTTGAAGTTAAGTACAAAGCTACACAATGGGCTATCTTGGCTCTGCCCACCACTGGTATCTAGCGTTGTAAGTCCGCAGACATGCCGCTGTGCCACTGCGGGTCTGTAAAACGGAAGAAGAGTGTTTATTATAACTTAGTTCATTCATCGTTCAACAAAATCAATAACAAAGTGAACTAAGTTTTCAGTTAAGATGTAAAATCTTATTTAAACACTATGGTAAATAATTCAATATTTAAAGTTCTTTATTAAGAATATGTGCTCAAGATAAGATTTATTATTAGAAAATAATGATATTGCATACTCTCAATTAATTTTACATTTGTTTTTCTTTTTAAAACTACAAATTGACATTAAAACATTCATGCTTTATTAGATAAGTTGGAGAACATTACTTTCCGAAACTGGGTGTGTCCACAGTATAAAGCTGTTTAGTTACCAATCTTTGTGCTACTGAATAACAACACTAACGCCCCCCAGTGGCACAGCGGCATGTCTGTGGACTTACAACGCTAAAAACCGGCTTTTCATGCCCGTGCTGGGCAGAGTACAGATAGCCCATTATGCTGCTTTGTGCTTAATTACAAACAAACTTTCCGAAACTGGATGTGTCCACAGTATAAAGCTCTTTAGTTACCAATCTGTATGCTATTGAACAACAACACCAACGCTCCCCAGTGGCACAGCTTTATATCTGTGGACTTACAACGCTAGAAACCGCGTTTCGTAGTGGGCAGAGCACAGATAGCCCATTTTTATAGCTTTGTGCTTTATGACAAACAAATAACACTAACAACGAGATGAAATTTTAAAAATCTCATGATGAAATTCTTAAAGCATCTAATTATTTTTTGTCATTCAAACTTACCATGAACGTTTAGGGTTTTAACACGTTTTACACATCTGTTTTCAAAGTGTTCAGAGCAACAATCATGAAATTGGACCATGTGGTGTCTATCTTAAAATCTCTGAGGCCTTATCGTTAGACAAAAGGTTTATATAAAATATTCGCGTGTTTTACAATAGATAAAAAGAGTTCTAAATAGGATATTATTATATCTTTTGAAAGAAATATATATTATGCCGTTTTCTTCTTTTCTTACATTTTTGAAAAGATTTTGCGACGACATGCTGTAACTTTTTTCTTAATAAATATTATTTCCATACTTTCCACGGGCTAAAATTTTGTGAAATCTAACTGCATTTGCGGGTCCTTAACTTTAATTTTAAGAGCCATAGAGTCTAGAATATCAGAATTAGATTTAACTTGAGGACAAGATTAATACCACAGCTGTTGAAAATGTGTTCATACCCACTGCAATTCCCACATGCCATTCCGATGTATATTTAACGACAATTTAATGGTTACCACCTCTTCGTGATATAACATGACACGCATGCGTTGTCGCAAAAACGAGGAAAACTATCGTCAATATTCATTCGCGTAACCAAGTTTCAGCGTAATGGATATTTTATCTTTTATCTAGCCACAAGCATCTAATAAATAAAACAGTCGATATGTGGAAAAGTTCTCAGATGCTTTCTCCTACGTTTTAACATACATCCTTTCTATTTTACATGAACCAGGGGTTGTACTTAACCTAAAAGTTTACCTTCAACTTGTGTCATTCTAACTCTATTCACAACACAGGCATTATTCTAACTGAAACCCACGTGGGTAACTATAAAGATAGATTTGGCAAGGTTAAATGTGAATGTTAATAATGTATTATTTCAAAAAAATCTAAACGTATGTTTGATAGTGAAGTTAAAATAGTCAATATTACGATTTCTTTAGGACAGTGAGAAGTTTTTAATTTAGCGAGTTTTAGAAGAACAAAATATTTTCTGAGAGTGAAAATATAGAAATATACCACACTTTGTCAACAATTCCACACCTGCTACTTCACTTATAAATAATGCCACACTTTGTCAACAATTCCACACCTGCTACTTCACTTATAAATAATGCCAAGCTTTGAACAATTCCACATCTGCTACTTCACTTATAAATAATGCCAAGCTTTGAATAATTCCACATCTGCTACTTCACTTATAAATAATGCCACACTTTGTCAACAATTCCACACCTGCTACCTCACTTATAAATAATGCCAAGCTTTGAATAATTCCACATCTGTTACTTCACTTATCAATAATGCCAAGCTTTGAATAATTCCACATCTGCAACTTCACTTATCAATAATGCCAAGCTTTATAATCTAAAACTATACAATATTATATTTGGGGATTCTTCCTAGAAAGGACGAACTTGAAATCCACAATTTACAATCCATATATTATCTTCAGGCAACAAATTTCGTCTCTTTAGATATTCACCAGATATTATCTTTGACCATTCTATAGGATACTTTATATCTAGTCGATATGACATCGTAACGCCATATTTGACACAAAGTTTACAAATGGGGTATCTGTGCAGCGGTCAATACGGGTATCGAAATCCGATGTTTTACGTTATAAACCTACAAACTTACCGATGGGTAGTTTTGGGGAGGGGGGTTATATTATAACTCTTATTTTAAAGATAAAAAATACGTCAGAACATATAAAGTACACAAATCTCTTTGACAAACAACGAATGTCGAGCGCAGACTGTGTAGCTTTGAGCTGAAACAATCAAACAAACAAAAAATGTGATTCAGGATTTCACAGTTTTTACAATGTTTATGTTTGTTTCTGCTGTAATATATCTTAGATTTTTTTTCTTTATTTTACTTTTACACGTTGAATACATATTATAAACACAGGTTGTTTTAACTTTGCTGTGAGCAAAAATATTTTAGCTGACAGTTTTTGATCTTTTGGAGAGGCGTAACGTTTGTGTGTTTTTTATTCCAGCATTGAATTATTAAAACTTGCAAACATTGCTTAATTTTTCAATTAGTATTTCTCGAGTGCCTTGAGTTCTGGTTTTTACTTTATTATTGTTTTGTCAATAAACTTTACCAAAAGGTGGCAGTAGTAGCATGTAGATGTGAACAAGATTTCAAACCACTTTAAATCAATAATAAAGATAAAGATGGTTGACAAAACACAAAACATTTTATTTACAAGGTTCGGAAAGCACAAAATTCAGCGAAATCTGAAAACAATGTTACAAAGATATGTATTAAATGCAACTGTAGTGTCATTAATGATTAGTTTACTTAGTTATTAAATAAAGTGGTAAACGGAAGAATAAAACAAAAGATTATCCTCCCATTTACCATTTTACGTGATAACAAAGTAAATTAGTGAGTAATGATACTACAGGTGTAGTTAATAAATATCTAATGAAAAACACTTTAGGTGTGAAAAAAAAGGTACAGCGAAAAAAACGATTGAACGCAATGCTTGAGTTGTAAAAAAATAACACGTGGAACGGTTAGGTTTGATATACATTTGCGAACAGCAGTCCTATACTGCACCAATCTGCTTCAGTAGTTTAACAACAGGAACGATTTGATAAAAAAAAAAAAAGTTAACATACGGAACGGCGTTTCAGTTCGTTCCACCTCAACGCAAGCACTGATTGACAGTGCGACTTAAAGGAACGGAATCAAAACTGGCGGCCAAACTGTTGACTATAAATATAACATTGATAAACTTTGTGCATGGTGGTGGGTAAAACAAAAAAACGCGGCCTGGCTAGTTAATGAATGAATACTTGCTGTAAAATTGTTATCAATG
>NW_013665622.1:174051-175913 GCF_000517525.1 Limulus polyphemus
CCCGTATGATTCTTTTAAAAACTTGAACTAGAAACTACTAATCTAGTTTGCTTGGCCTAACCAATACTTATGCATCTGCATGTGCTTTCACCCTATGTTTTTTTCTGTTCTAAATCAACCGTCTTTAATCGGAATGAGAAAAACTAAAAACTGTCCGCCTTTATTCCTAAATGAAACTGTAGTAAAAAATTCAGACCATTAGGTCACGTAACTGTTTACGTAGGCGTGCGCAAAAAGTTTGGTCAAAATTGAGAGGTTTTGTTGAATAACTTCACACATGTGGTTTATAATTAGACCAACTCTGACAACCAATTGTAGATTGTAAAGATCTATCAGTGTGTCAAATGTGAAAAAAATAGAATGAAATTTAAGTGTGTTTTTCTATCAAATAAAGTTTCCATACTTTCGGTGCGGATAAAAAAAAAAAGGTAGAAATTTAATCAAAATTGACGATTTTATATCTCAGGTATTTCTTAATGGATCACCTTGAAATTTGGTATGTGAAGTAATGGTTCAATAGATCACATCCACTTAAAGTATGTGCTAGTTTAGATTACCACAGTCCGAGCTACAAAAAGTGAAAACTTGCTAAACTATCACTCCTGTTAATAAAACACAATGTGTCCTGTCGGTTGTTTTGGCCTCGCGATACAGTACCGTGTGTCTTGATGTTTGTACATACTGTTTTCTGTTTTCTATGAAGATGTAATAAATGTATTCCGAAACGTTCAAACCATGTTAATAAAACACAGTGTGTCCTGTCGGTTGTTTTGGCCTCGCGATACAGTACCGTGTGTCTTGATGTTTGTACATACTGTTTTATGATTTCTATGAAGATGTAATAAATGTATTCCGAAACGTTCGAACCATGTAAATAAAACACAGTGTGTCCTGTCGGTTGTTTTGGCCTCGCGATACAGCACCGTGTGTCTTGATGTTTGTACATACTGTTTTCTGATTTCTATGAAGATGTAATAAATGTATTCCGAAACGTTCGAACCATGTTAATAAAACGTTTTGTGATTTGTCAACTGTGTACATCTTTATTATTAGACTTCGTTTCCCCATCATCAATCCATTGCCACTTTGAACTAAATTGGTTGATAAATTGAGTTTTGAAGTCAAAATATATTAAACTGTTAATATTGGTACTTATAAGGTGTATTTGTCTATTCACTTTTTTAAAAATGTGTAAAATATTATTTATATTTATGTCATCCTCAGCACATATATTTTATCAGACCACAGTACGTTCACATTATTGTGCTAAACGAGTTACAAAACTCTTAAAGGAATTAAGTCAAAATACTGTAAAGGTTATGCCATTTAAAATCGTTAATTAAAATCAAAATGACTCTCGAGAACAGTGTTTACTGTACTGTGAGAGACTGACCCCCTCAAAAAATACACCACTCTCATTCAGTGTTTACTGTACTGTGAGGAACCTTCAAGAAATTCACCACTATCATTCAGTGTTCACTGTACTGTGAGAGACTGACCCTTCAATAAATACCCCACTCTCATTCATTGTATACTGTACTGTGAGAGACTGACCCTTCAAGAAATTCACCACTCTCATTCAGTGTTCACTGTATTGTGAGGAACTGATCCCTCAAGAAATTCACCACTTTCACCTCTTATTCACTGATTGTTTATATCCCAGATCTTTCAGAAGAGTGTTTTTTTTTTTTTGTTGTTGTTTTTTTTTTGGGTTGAAGGGGGGAATTCTGAAAACGTTCTTTCCGCAAGACCTTTGTATTGGGGTCTCTGATGCAAGCGCATTAGATACACCCTTCCCCACCCTTTGCCGCAACCCTAATCCCGAACTTTACCAATAACTATTTATCCAGATGGCATTTTAC
>NW_013665622.1:176798-181637 GCF_000517525.1 Limulus polyphemus
TTTTTTTTGTTTTTGTTGTTTCTTTGCGTTGAAGAGAGGAATTCTGAATACGTTCTTTCCGCAAGACCTTTGTATTGGGGTCTCTGATGCAAGCACATTAGATACACCCTTCCCCTCCCTTTGCCGCAACCCTAATCCCGAACTTTACCAATAACTATTTATCCAGATGGCATTTTACCAACAACCACCAGACAAGCATCAGTCATTTCACTGTGGTTTCTATAATCTAATTGTCTTTGTCCTGATACCGTAAATCTTAAAGAAAAAATAATAATGGGAGAGTTTGGGGGGTAAGGAGTGTAATGTAGTATTTGTTTAAATCCTAATTGTGAGTTCAAGTTTAGTTAGATAATGTACGTTTCACATAAAATACCTATTAACATAGATGCGTTAGTCATTATCTTTCATCTGCCCGATACTTTCCTGTTACTTACCAACTTGAAATCCAATAATTTATTAGTGAAAATAAAAAAATAAAATGTTATATTATGTCAACCACTATGCATCTGCCATATTCAGTGTCTAAGAGGCCTTTCGCACCAATACTAGTGCTCGAAAGTGATAAAACACGAAAATATAAGAGATAGTGTAGATAGTGTAAGTCGAGTTACATAATTATACCCTCGTTTTACTGATACGTGTAAAATGTTAATATAAAATAATCTTTTGCTCACTAAGTTTGTTATAAATAATAAATATTCTAAAATGTTTTGAAACGTATTAATCTTTGTTATTGGAAGTTCTAATTTGTACACGAGCTCTGAGATCATGCAAGAAAATAACGATAATATTACATTTTCACACATGCACTTCGTTCAATTACATCAATAAGTTGCAAAGCTTAAGTTCAAGGTTCGATTCCAGCGATAGAATGAGTGCACTAAGAAAACAACAACAAATGAATATGTAATATGTAATGGTAAGTAATTAAGAACCTAACCGATTTTTGAAAACGTGTAATATGTTGAGATAAAAATGAGGAATTGTAGTTTAATGGCATACTGTTATTTGTTTTATGCCTAAGCGTGTGACTAGACACATTTCTAATCTACAGATGGTTTGCTGCTGTTGTTTTTATATTTTCTTCTACTAAAAAAATATCCAAACCTGTTATTATAAATGTAATTTAACTAGCCAATTCTTGAATTAAGATAAAAGCATATACATCATTGGTTTGACGGTTAGGTAAATAATGAACAACGTTACATCATCTTAAGTACCACAGCACGTGGTGAACGAGCATAGGCCTTACAATTATTCTTTGAAAAATAAGTATGGTACGTCTCCTTTTCACGCTACCAGCTTCGTTCTATCACTTTCTATAATGGAGAATTGTTTTAAGGTACTGCCTCCTACAAAAAAAATAATCAAAATGTCGTTTTTAATGCTACAGACAATTTAAAACATTTTAAGGTATGGAAAATTTGCTTCATTCTTTTCGAAACGCATCTGTTAAAAAAAGATTAAACGTAGCAAAGACATTCTAACGTTACATTTTTTTTTAATCCTTCAATTATTATTACATTAAGTATAAAATATCAAATTCGGGTATATATTATTTACATCTCTGTTAAACTGTTGGTGATTCTTCATTTAGCTTTTCATAAGTAGATAGATAGATGAACATCAACAAACAACATGTTTTATTTAGCTGCACCAAAATATATTACGTGAAATTACATTAAAAGTGTTTTAGACGTTCATTAGATATTCCTTTTGAAAGCTATATCGACCAACTTACCTTTAACAGTTCAACACAACTCAGCGTCTTTGCTTCTCCAGAACCCCATCATGTATTCTTTGAGGACTTCCAGTGAAGTTTATCACGTTTGGTGTCACTTGTTTGAAACAAGTCTACTGATAAGTGCTCTTGGACTTGAAGGACGTCCGTAGGGAGTTACATAGACAATAGAACAAAACCACCGTAGATATGTGAATACTTTATGATTCCTACACAATGATAGAACTACTTCAAGCTAGTTCAATGTAAATTAGTGCCCCCCCCCCTCCCATACACAGAATGATCACAAACTTTTATATCACTAAAAAAAAACTAAACATTTAGTAGTAGGGTCTTCATAAAAATTAAAACTGGTAAAAAAAAAATTGACACAGTATCTCATTACCATGAATATGAGTGCTCACATACCAAACTTACTACTTAAACAACGTTTTGGGCAGCAGATCGATAGCTATACTAACAAAAATGATTGTCGGGTTTCTTTTAAATTGTTAGAGTGCAAGACAGATGTTATATTTCTAAACAATCTTCGTGTCTTTCATCCATTTTTTATTGACTTAAGGTCAACACCTACGTCACAACGATCATCAAAACTCTATTGTTGTTAAGTGGAATCAACACCTACAGTTCACAACAGTCCTTTTGATGTCTTTCCTACCGCTTTGTTAAGTGAAAGCAAAACTATTACTTTCAAAGTACTTCTTAAGACTAACTCTACATTGGCAACGATCTTTATTGGACATCTTCAGTATTATTTTTAGATACTTCTTCTTATAAAACTAACCAAAGGATCATACACTTATAATAATAATCTAATTGTATTATACGTAGCAAAGACAAATTACGTTTATTCTGCAAATACAGTTAAAACATTTTATTGTCATATTGACTTTATAGAAGTGGGGAATTCGGCTTTAATCAGATTAAAATAAGCGGGTATTTGCAGAATGTTGGGGGGGGGGAATGAAAAAGCAAGTATTATTCGTAGTCTGCCATACCAAAATAACATATTTTCAACTTTACAAATACATTTTGCTTATATGTTTGAATATCAAATTGTAATTTTAGAAATTTATTAAATAAAAAGCAATATTTATTAAATCTTTACGCCCTGTTCTTTTAGACGCGTTTCAGACATACCACGTTTCACAATGCAAATATGTTTGTTATGTAATGTTCTTTGGAAATATATTAAATCTGGTAGTGGAATTGGAATTTTATACCTGAACTACACCTTGTGCGTACGTGGGCTATACAATCAGATCAGAGATCCCTAGGATTCAGGTACAGTCCTGTCTAATTTTGAATTGCCAACCACAAAGAAAGCAGCCAATCAGAAACACCCGCTGCTACAAGGGCTTTGTCCGGTTATTTGAACTGAATAATGAAAGTTACTGTCACTTATATATAAAGCGTTCACAACTTTCGTAGAGCAGCTCAACACGTTAAGCTGAAGGCCTAAATTAATTGTGACATCAATGTCTAATTAGGCCTTGAAAAATGATCATTTGAAGTTTCTTGAAGAACAAAAACGATTTATTTGTTTAGTTGTTTCGTTTCCCTTATAGGACTATAACGCTAGAAACCAAGTTTCGATACCCGTGATGGGCAGAGAACAAATAGCTCATTGTTTAGTTTGTGCTTAATTACAAACAAACAAAAGCCCAATAGAACTGATTTTTTTTTTTTTAGAAAAGTATTTGAACACTGAACACTTTTAGTATATACGATTTGAAATTATCGTGAAAATAGTAAAATAGTAAGAACCTTAAGCAAGTTTTAAACAACTAATAAAATATGTTAGTTTTAAGAATATTGAATATTCGAACATTGAATATTTCAAACAAAGGTAACAGCATACACGTTTTAAACCTTTAGATCATTATTTTAGTTAAAAATGGCACAAATTCAACAATTATGAGTGTCTATGAGAAATACTTTTTTTGTTGTTCACTTGAAAAATAGGATTTTATCCCGACCAGTGAATATAGAAGAAAAGAAACGTGTAATAGGATTTTCTAAATATATTTTTCAGTGGTTCACCTATATAAATGTTTTAAAAGACTAGTGCTAATCTTTTTCGCAAATTTCAAATTTTGACCTTTTTCTGGTAAACTTTTCCAAAATATGCAAACTGAGTATATAATTTTGCTTCGTTTACAGCTTTATCAAAAGCCTGAAATTTATGAATATATAACAAGTGCCCGGAGTTGTAGGCATGATAAATTTTTAACTCACTAGTAAAGTATTACTAACACATTAATCAGTGTTCTTTTTTTTCTTCTTTCTTTTTTTGATAATTTGGTTACTTGTTGTTTTATCCTGGCACAAAGAGGAAAACTTCTGACTCTTATATTATCTTTCTCCTTTCGTTATTCTAAAGGCTTAGCCGATCATTTTATTTATTCATTATCACTCGTGTTGTTAGATTTTTCAACTTTTTCTTTTTGGGTAAAATATTTGAAGCAAAATATGAAAAATATGTATTACTAAACATATTAAGTTATTTAGTGGTGTTCTTTTAATACTTCTACTGTGTTGAAACTTTTACATGTTTGATGAAAAATGCAAATATGTATATATTGTACTGCATTTGACTAAAGGTTTTTTTTTCTTTGCTGAGAAGGTTTTATCAACAGTTAATTTTGTGAGAAAGGTCAAGTTGGTGAGATTGCTTTAGGTTTTATGAAACTATGTTTAAGATATATACATGCTCTCTGCATTTTCAAGAATGGAAAAGATCACTAACGCAACATGAATCTTTTCAAAAACTCAGTAAAAGAGAAATGGAGTGTTTCTCTTTAGAAAATCTTGATAAACTTTTCTCCAATAAAAAACTCTCTCTCTCTTCAATACAGTATCAATATGTAATATCCCGAGTGCTTGAATGTCTTTGTCTGTTCTAACCGTGACAGTGCTGATAAGCCCGAATCGAGCATTACCCATGAGTGCTTATCGCCAGCTTGTCTACCAACATATTACAGAAATCGTAATTATACGTTATATAAAATGCTAAAGGAATTAAAAACAAAATTATAATCCCTAATTTTATAATTATATATATATATGAGAAAGTTACATTAGATACTTTTTGAAAG
>NW_013665622.1:181658-182680 GCF_000517525.1 Limulus polyphemus
ACTCTTTTACCAACGAATAGTGGGATTGACCGTCACATTATAACGCCCCCACGGCTGAAAGGGCGAGCATGTTTGGTGTGACGAGGATTCGAACCCGCGACCCTCAGATTGATGAAGATGTAAAGAGATAACAAATGTGGCTAAAATAAGGCCTTTTTTTGCGAACCGGAAGCTCTAAACTTCTTTCTGTATGATTAATGGGGTAGAAAGACTTGTAGCTTAAAAATAGCTCAATAAGTCACTTGACCACTTAACGTTTAATTATAAAACTGAATATTTTGATGTATAGTTGTTGTTGTTTTTTAAATCACGAGGTTGTTACTGTATATAAATGGAGTCAAGTGGCGTCCTCTCTTGAGACACTTTAATAATATATTCTAATCAATAATAATCAACTGATATCAAGTACACATTCCATGATGGAAATTAATCAATTATTTTTTCCTTCTACCTTTTGTATAAAAAACGAAAACATCCCATTTTTGACATACGATTCTAGATATAAAAAGACATTAAATAACTATCTGACTAAATATAAAATGTAAAAAAAAAAATTGTATCAAAGCTACTTTATATATTTTTCATTTCTCTCAGATGAAATCCGTGGAATACCACAAAACATTACCCGCACTTAAAACTGTGGGTGTGTTCTAAGAGTAACAGCCAACCCCTTAACGTATATGGTGTGTAATGAGGTGCTACTAACTGGCCGCCTTTCGTCTGGTCAGATTAGGGACGGCGGCAGCTAGCCATAGTAGTTTTGCCATAAAAATACAAAATACATTGTTTTTTATCATTAAATATGGCTCACCTGAGTTATACACAGCAACACTTAAAGAAACAGCAACACTTTTGTTTATTATTTTGATAACAAAGACGCTTCTAAGAAAGTATTTTTTAACGTGGTATTATCAAACATTACGAGAATAATATAGCTTGACTAGACCACCGTGACCCGTTGGGTCACCCACTATTCAGAGGTTATGAAGAATTCAAGCTAATTTCAATATTGCACCGAAATT
>NW_013665622.1:183166-190148 GCF_000517525.1 Limulus polyphemus
CGAGAATAATATAGCTTGACTAGACCACCGTGACCCATTGGGTCACCCACTATTCAGAGGTTATGAAGAATTCAAACTAATTTCAATATTTAACGAAACTTGTTTTATTCTGTTTCTATTCTCATTTCATTACAAATATGGCGCTATTATGCGCCATTTTTGCTGTATTTAATTACAGACAAGCAAACAATCTCAGAGTTTTAGTAGTATATAGATTACGTTCATATTAAACCATTGTATAACTACTGTGAAGAATAATATACTAGGCTTGTTTGCGACCATGTTTCATATTTCAGGTAAATATTTCATAATTTGCATGTCTAACTCGGCGTTTGGATAACATGGAAAACTACCTTAAGTGTATACAGCGTATCATTAGAAAATTAGGTTATGTTAATGCTAAAAATATATCTTTTAGAATTCTCAAAATGGCGTAAAGATTCAATAAAAGAGTTTAATGATGCTACAACAATAAAACTTCTGAACTTTTACAGATTTTGTAGGCCTCTTTTTGAGTTCGGGTAAAATGTTATCAACTGATGATCGTTTATAAATATATAAGAAATGAAAAGCACACAAAGTCAAAGAGGAAAAAAAAAAAGTTAATATAAACCATTATAGTATAACGAAAACTGGAAATAAAAAATATTATATTTTTTTTTATACAATTTTATGCAATGCGATAATCGGGGATTTTCCTAAGGATTTTTTTTCAAATGCACAATTGTGTTTTAACTTCATCATTTTTTAATACATGACGTCTTCTTGCACCTCATATATACAGGCCTAGTAACAAAGGATCCAAAAAATGTAGAGTATACTAGTAAATACATTTAATTATCAACTCTGGAATGGAATTTTATGATCTTAAATATGTGCTTTTTTTATATATCCACTTGAACTTACTTATGTAGGTGGATTTCAATTGCACAAATATTTTTAGAGGTGCACAATTTGTGATCAGTTGCACACTAGGAAAACCCCTGGCGATAATTGTGAACAGTTTCGACGTTATTTTATTATTTTTGTGTACCTATAAACTTTATATTACCAAAACAGTTAGGGCAGCACATCTTAGGACGGGGAATTTCATATTTCACCGTCAGAGTCCCATTTTAACGACTCTTTTGTAAGTGAGCCCACCTTTGCGTTTGGTTCAGCCAGGTGTTTAAAACTTACCATCAACCATTGATGCACATCATAGAGACCATTCGTCTTATAAAGCATCTACAACTGAAATGAGATTCTGAGTTCTGTCCTTTCTATCACAAAGAAGTTCAATCCAGAGCCTTAGTTTGAAAAGATAGTTTTTGGACGTTAGTTTATTCAACAAAATTCTTGAACACAGCATGTAGTATGACAAGACACATTAGAACATTAACAAAAATACGACCCAATACAACGAAACATTTATAGCTCCCTTAACTAATACCAATTGATTAAACCCAAACCAGCTCAATAAGTCTGCATTATTATATTATTATTATTATTCGTTATTGAGAAAACACGGGTATATCCAAAGCATCTTCTAGATTGCCATTAAACCCAGACGTTTCTATCCAAACAAGCAATGAGTAGCAGGATAACAGGGTTCTATTGATCTTTACACAGTTTCCACATTCGACTCATTATAGGGGTAGAGATGCTTTGCATTTACAGCTGTGATGAGCGGCTTATGTTGTAGTCCATCTATATTATCCATCACTCAGTGTATGCATCCCTGAACTATGATTAAAGCTATGAGTAATGGGCTTATTGCTACATTTAGGATTTAATGTAACAACACGTTTCAAACTTCATATGAACTGAGGAATGATTAATTTTTGGGTCGATTTCCCTTTTAAAGACATCCAGTTGTCGTCCATGTCTTCATCACATTGCCCAAAGTTTATTTGAGTATAAGAAAATGGGCTGAAATATCTCAGATACATTTGCTGATTCCTCTTTCAAGGTATGTGAGCTCTTTCCATCGAGGTGTTTTGTCTCTAACTGCCTGCATTATTAGGTCCACAACAAATTAAACGAGGATTAGCCCCAAACTAACAAGGTTGTGGATAGAGGATGGGAAGTATTAATTCAGTATTTTATTTTGAAACTCATGCTGGTGACCCGTCCAAATGGAAACTATTTTAGTCAATGAAAAATTAATATTGTGTTGGTAACCTAAATTAATTCAAAATTAAGTCAGACTCATTCAATATTCTTGAACTTTGTTTAATATTCAGTACCATCTATTGGCAATAAGAAGAATTAAATGTAATTTTGCCAAATAATATTTTCTTACATAAATAGCATCATACGTCAGTTTTATAAGTTTATATTTAGAACAGCACACACCAAATTAAAAATGTATTTCCTTTTTATTTATTTATCGGTTCATAGATATAGATGAACAATTTGTTTTTGTTCTTTATAATACACGACCAATGATGTTCTCATAATATCTGACCGCCAGTGGCACACCGGCATATCTGCGGACTTCTAACGTTATAAACCAGGTATCGATACCTGTGGTGGGCAAAGCACAGTTAGCCACTTGTGTAGCTTTGTGCTTACCTTCAAACAATCTTAAATACCTTTAACGTTTTCAAGTGAATATTTTTTAACAGCAGCTACAACAAAATACTAAAACTCGACTAAACAAGTGTCTTTATCACCTTCCAGTGGTAAGAACGGAAGAATAATCGGATCTCGATAAGGAGAAGGTCCGATGAATCGCCACGATAGGACTGAGGTTTACTGATGGGATGCACATGAGTTTTGAGGAAAATAGTCTCTATAAAGCTACGCTAATCCAAGGATCTCTGATTATCAGTGGTAAGAGATGTCCAACAGTTATTGCTTGTGAGAGCAAAACTACACTCTAAGTTCAAGTAATGAACGAATAGTTTTCACTGCTGGTGTTTACCGCTTGCTATCACACGTTTGAATTACAGGTCCTTCCAATAATGGGAGTTTTTGCAAAATGTGACGCTCTGTGCCGTATGGTTTATGTTTTGCATTAATCTTATTTTTTTGTGTTCCAATACTTGTGGGCCTGGCATGGCCAGGTGGTTAGGGCGCTCGACTCGCGTTCTGACGGTCGCGGGTTCGAATCCCCGTCCCACCAAACATGCTCGCCCTTTCAGCAGTGGAGGCGTTATAACGTGACGGTCAATCCCATTATTCGTTGGTAAAAGAGTAGCCCAAGAATTGGCAGAGGGTGGTGATGACTATCCGCCTTCCCTCTAGTCTTGCACTGCTAAATTACAGACGGCTAACACAGATAGCCCTTATGTAGCTTTGCGCAAAATTCAAAACAAACAAACCAATACTCGTAGAAGACATTTAAGTCTTAAAGAAACCGTGACGTAACCATGACGTGTATTACAAGTTACAGTGTCTCGATGATATGTAGCTCCTTTCTTTAGGTGTGCGTGAAAGTGTTGCTCCTCTTGTTTGAAAATAGAATCCATAAACATGTGAAGAGATGGTGTGGGACACAGCGACAAACCCCAAGATAAAACTGTTTCTTCACCGTACAAGATCGCCACGGCCGTTCCAGGTAGCGCAGAAGTTCTGTCCTCACTTTTAAAATGCATACGAATTTCTGATCAATTAAAATAGGCATAAAGAAGCTGGTTTGTGGTAACGGAATCCAATTGACTCAACGTCACAGAAAAGTTGTCGAGAGTGGACTCAAGAACATCTGGCTTGTATTATCCACGACTGGGTCCCAGTGTTTCTCCTGAAAGACCATTATGCTTGAGTGTGTAAAAGATTTTTGGAAGTGCTATGAAAACGTTAGCGTAGCTTAACACGAACGTTAGGATGGTGAGTCGACTAGTGTCTGGGGCGACATCAGCTTCGTTGTCAAGATTGATTTACGCGTGCCCAGGGACAACTGTTTGACAAACGTGTAGTACAGGAATGAGATCCTAGATATTTGCATAAGGCGTTATTCCGGCACCTTTCGAAGCGACCTTATTATTAAACAGTACTCGTATTATAGAGGAGTCGCTTAAGAGGAACACAATTGTCCGTATGGAGTGGCCTGAACCAAAAATGATCTCAGTTCAGGACGCCTAAGTAAGAGTTCCTTTAATTATTGTTATTATTATTGTTATTTTCGAACCCAGGAGTTTAGCGTTGTGAACCCGTAAACCTACCGCTAATTTACCGGTGAACAGTTCCTTCAGAGGAAAACAACTGTCCGTATAGAATAACCTACTCCAAATATGATTCAAATCCAGGACGCCTTGAATTGCCCCAGCTTGCTGTTTCAGACCATTCTGTTCAACTTGTGCCTCTCCATGAGCTGTGAATTTCCCCACTTTGCTGTTTCAGACCATTCTGTTCAACTTGTGCCTCTCCATGAGCTGTGAATTTCCCCACCTTGCTGTTTCAGACCATTCTGTTCAACTTGTGCCTCTCCTTGAGCTGTGAATTTCCCCAGCTTGCTGTTTCAGACCATTCTGTTCAACTTGTGCCTCTCCATGAGCTGTGAATTTCCCCACCTTGCTGTTTCAGACCATTCTGTTCAACTTGTGCCTCTCCTTGAGCTGAGAAAAGCCCTTGTAAAGGATAGTGACCACTTTTTCCAGATCTTTATTCAGAGGTTTATCAGGACATATAAAGACGACGTTATGCAGTTGTAAATGCTTTTGGAGGAAAAACTAGATATTGATAAAGTTTGTTATGCGATTTATTGTTTTTAATAAATTTAGAAAACAAAACTGTCCCTGTACCTAAACTTATATCTTATTCCATGTCGAGTTGTATGAAGACACACTGAGGAAACGTAAGCACAGTTTGTTTTAAAATGTATAAATGAAATAAATTATAGAACGATTAATTGGTTACATTCATTTTCAAAAGTGACTTCTGGCAGATACTGAATAATACATTTCATGAATACAAGTAAGCTCACGCACAAAAATACATTTCTGCGCAGTTATAAATAAGTCCCATTGTTTAAAACGTTAATTTACTGTTAAAATTTTATTTACTCAACATATTGGTAATTATTTTGATTACAATAATTATACAAGAACCTAACTCTTTTAAATTATCTATAAAGTGTGGAATAAGTTAATAATTGCAGATGATATTGCATAAATTATAATAATCACTGGTAACTTATAATTAATTATTTGGAACTGCTGAATTATTTATATATAGTGAAAAAAAGGTAGAAATGAAAAAAAATATAAAACTTATGTAAGTTTTCTACATACAAGTAATGAAATAAACTTAATGGGCTACGTTTTGAGTATTCACCTTTCTATTCAGGTTTAGTTCCTGAAGAGGAGCAAATCTAAACCTTAAACTGCTCATTACTCCTGTATATCTTTTACATTCTTCAATAAGGTTTTAGTTTTAAGCCATCTTTCAATATTTTTGAATAGAAATGCCTTTTAAATCTTACAGGATATGTTTTAAGAATAAGAACGAAATCATTACTTTTTGTTTTATATTCTCTAGAAATGTTTTGTTGTTGTTTTTGCACTATTTCTGTAAGCAAGTGTAACAAAGAGTAACCATTTGAGCTAACATTTTATGTTACAACAACGTTTGTCCTGCTTTTTTTTTTATTGATTTTGAATTTCGTACTGCCAGCTTTCTGTGGTGGAAAGATGCTTTCCTATGTATGCAATATGAAAATAATATTCAGAACAGCTTGCCACTCTTATGTAAGCAGGTTAAAAGAAACAGCTAAAATGGGAACGTCGAACCTTGAAAAATGAGGATGTACATTTCGGCAGTGTTTTATTCATTTGATTTAGTTTACACGTATATCCTCACCCCCAGAAAATAAAAGAAATAGATGTGTCTGTTTTTCAAACTTTTTTAACGATATCACGTCGGTACATGAATTATACAACGTTTGTTTTCCTGTTTCAACTGAGCGTTTCTCTTGAAACGGTAAGATGTGGTTAAGAAAAAATAAAATTTCTTTTCTTTCTTCCTCCCTCTTTATATACAGAGGTTAGATACGTTCTATTCAAATGGTTTTTGGAGCCTCAACTAAATGGTTACGGTCCATTGCGAAAAGTCCGGTCATATTCTGTCTGACGACCGTTGTCAGATGACTTACTGATTTGCTTATTAAAAATCGGTTTAATATAACGCAGTCAACTCTCTGTATACATTTTAGTGTTGAGAAAAATAATAATAAAAATCTTAGAACAATAACATTTAATATGAGAGATTTTAACTTATAACAAAAGCATACAGCTGCCGTAGGAATATCTTCTTACAATTGAAGCATATTGTACACTAGTTAATTGTTTGTTTGTAATTAAGCACAAAGCTACACAATGGGCTATCTGTGCTCTGCCCACCACGGGTATCGAAACCCGGTTTCTAGCGTTGTAAGTCCGCAGACATACCGCTGTGCCACTGGGGGGCCACTAGTTAATAAAGTCACACTAAAGTTTCTGTGTGTTTTATCTTATTTAGTTTGAAAAGTTAAGGATATTTCTCAGAATGGTATGAGTATATGAAATATCAGAAGATTTTGGTTCTATATTTTTCATACTGATACCGGTAGAGGGAGTAGAATGAAAGGATCCTATATCAGTACCATAGACAAGTAGTACGACAAACCAATGAACACGAGTCAATACATTTCATTTTGTACATGTTTCGTTTTTTATTTTCAAAGACGCTAGAACTTAAATATTTTGTTCTAATTTTTAACTCCTGTTGAAAACATCAAAAAACGAGCTTTAGATGGATTATTGTTACTCCCCTGCAAGATGCTACAAGCTTTAGATGGATTATTGTTACTCTCCTTGCAAGATGCTACAAGCTTTAGATTGATTATTGTTACTCTCATTGTATGATACTACAAGCTTTAGATAGATTATTGTTACTCTCCTTGCAAGATGCTAGAAGCTTTCGATGAATTACTGTTACTCCCCTTGCAAGATGCTACAAGCTTTAGATGGATTATTGTTACTCTCCTTGCAAGATGCTACAAGCTTTAGATGGATTATTG
>NW_013665622.1:191133-192269 GCF_000517525.1 Limulus polyphemus
CAAACAAACAAACAAACAATCTAAAAATACGCTACTTGTCATTAAAAGCAAACAGACTTATAGGTGAACTTATAAGTTAACAAACCATCGCACTAAAATATGATAATATAATCGAAAATGAATGATAAACTAATTATGCATTTCTATATTAAGGTTTTAAACATTTTTACGATCCACGCCATATTTGAACTTTTAGAGAAAAAAAAAAGCGTCCATTTTAAACAACAGTCTCCAAACGTAATGAGTTACATACAAAGCAGCACATGGATGCTCTTATAAACTGAATTTTGTTTAACCATGCTTAGCAAGTAAATGGTCAAAATATTCCAGTGCGCTTACCAAAATAACCGTAAGACAATTTTGATTTCAGAATTAAAAACATGGCGAATTTCTGTCGTCGGTAATGAAGATGTTTACATATAATTTTACTGAAATTAATAACAAAGAACTGATCTATGACTTGCTTCTAGAGATTTTAAACTACGGATAGGGTCGGGCGTGGCCTAGTGTGCCTGGACTGTGAATCTCGCTGCTACTAAAACGCACTTTTTACTCTGAGGTCGTGGGTACACTAAGAAATTGACACTATTCGGGCAGACAAGAATATTCCAAGAGTTGGCGGTGGGTGTTGTTGACTACCTGCTTAGCTTCTAGTCTAACTCTTTAAGATCAGATACGACTACGCGCGGCCAGCAATTGTGTATTTTTGATCGAAATTCTGAAAGAAAGAAACAAATCAGTTATAAGTAGTTAATGTTTTAAGCTAAGAAAGTAAACATAGTCGCATACGTTCTTAAAGGCAGTCAAAATGGTATTGTTAATACTGCTTGTTGTCGGTCTTTCAATTCATACCAAGGTTTGTCTTGTTAAATTATTTTCCATGTTCTTGTTATACATATGATGTTTCGTATTACCATGATAAGAACGTTATATAACAACCATCTTTTCATTTTTCAACTACGGATAGGGTCGGGCGTGGCCTAGTGGCTAGTGTGCCTGGACTGTGAATCTCGTAGCTCATAAAACGCGCTCTTTACTCTTACATCGTGGGTACGCTAAGAAAATGACACTAGTATTAAGTGCTTATTCTGAAATATCCGATAATGTGCTATATATATATATATATATATATATAC
>NW_013665622.1:192795-204639 GCF_000517525.1 Limulus polyphemus
TATATATATATATATATATATATATAGCATATTGTTATCATGTACTTTTTCAGTAATTGAAATGCTTCTCATTTAATAAAAAGTTATAGCAGTTGTAGAAATAGTTTGGATTTATCAACTGTGTTAATGAATGAAACATCTATGCACGAACTATTTGGCATACAATTATCAACATACTTCATAAACAAACAGTTATGGCATATTAATAGTGTATGTTTTGTTTTATGCCCCCTATTGTACGTTCAAGCTGATTGTCAGAATTTTGGTCATATGTTAATTGACTTGCTCTGTATACAGTTGACTTTAGTCACGCGGAATCCAATATTGTGAATCTTTAATATATGTATTATTCCTATGAAAAGGGTTAGTGATAATTGCAATACAGGGATGAGTATCTAATAACAAAACGATTCTGATTATGAAAATCAGCAAGTCACATGACAGCCACAGCTGATATAAAGTTGCGGTGTAAGGGCATGTATCAATAGGTATGTAGTGTGACACCACCGAAAATCGATCGGTTTTAGGAAAGGTGCGTATAGCAAAATATTCCTTTACATAAATTCAGATCATGAAGATACGTTCAGATGAAAAATTTAGAATTCCAAGACAACAATATCTTTCGTAGTTAACGACATTGTTAAAGTAAACAATATGAACCAGTTTTAGGACAAGGACCATTCAAAAAGAGACCTACAACAAGTCGTGTCCCAACCGTGGTAGGTAACAGTAAAACAGAGGATTGGTGCACATGGCAGCTTTATGACAGGGCCTTTTCCAACAGAAACTGCCTTACAGGAGGCTACTGTCGAGATTCACGGTCGTAAGATAGAGCATGACCAAACGTGGCAACAGGGAATGTTATGAGGCTCCAAAATCGTTTTATTATAATGTATTCAGACTTCTGAAGTTTTTGTTAAGATAGATATGTAGGGGTAGGCTATACAGAATTCTGTCTTTATAATTTTGATGTTAGGTTATTCCAAAAACTGCAACTACTGCTTATGGAAATGAACTACATAATGGAATGAATATATGAATTTAATAACGGAATTATAGGAGTAATAACGACTGTATACAGGATACTTGATTAATGATACCACATACTTGAAAGCTAATATATATATTAATACTCTAGACAATATATTTCCTCAAAGTATTTGCATTTAAATAATTACGGTGGACGGTTACGACACTGAACTCCTTTGCAAAAATGATGCTCAATTAGTTAAATTTACATAAAAAAAGATGACTGAAGTCATTGTCATGCTCTTCAGACAAAGTTAGACAATACTAACATAATGAATTGTTGCATTATCGTTTTGTAAGAAGGGTGCATCAGGGTAAAAAAGTATTATCGTCTTATAAGAACAATGCATCAGGATAAAAAAGTATTACTGTCATGTAAGAATAGTGCATCAAGTTAAAAAAGTATTATCGTCTTATAAGAACAGTAAATCAGGGTATAAAATAGGATTATCGTCTTGCAAGAACAATGCATCAGGGTAAAAAAGTATTATCGTCTTATAAGAACAGTACATCAGGGTATAAAAAGAGATTATTCTCTTGTAGGAACAGTGAATCAGGGTATAAAAAGGGATTATTCTCTTGCAGGAACAGTGCATCAGGGTAAAAAAGTATTATCGTCTTGTAAGAATAGGACACCAGGGTAAAAAAGTATTATCGTCTGATAAGAACAGTGCATCAGGGTATAAAAAAATATTATCGCCTTGTAAGAACAGTGCACCAGGGTATAAAAAGTGATTATCGTCTTGTAAGAACAGTGCATCATTGTATAAAAATGGATTATTGCCTTGTAAGAACAGTGAATCAGGGTATAAAAAGTGATTATCGTCTTGTAAGAACAGTGCATCAGGGTAAAAAATATTATCGTCTTATAAGAACAGTGCATCAGGGTATAAAAAGATCATTGTCTTGTAATAACAGTGCATCAGGATAAAAAAGAAAAGTAACATTGTGTGGTAAACAACGTTCAGATACAATCTGGATCTTATTCATTTGCCATTCTGAAAGGAACCAAAGAACACAAATCTTGATACGATAAAGATTCCCACATTAATACACCACCACCAGTAGTTTGATTGTCGGAACTATACAAAAAAAGCTTAAGACCCTTAGAACTGATTTGTATCTCATAAAGAAAATGAAATTGAAATAAGTAAGAATTGTTCATGTTATCGTCGTGTTTAGTACGTTAAAATAAACACAACAAACAAAATGTGTGAGATTGTCTTAAATTCTAATGTTCTGTGTCTCCGGACAGAGAACTAAGCAAAAATATATTAAATATATATTTGATCAATAATCTGAAAGAAGTTAATGAATATACAACTAATAAAGTGTATGCTATCTGGAGATAATAAGACACTGAGTGATATTTGGCAAGACGTATTATATGTTAGTGTCGTGTTCTAGACACTGAAAAAAATTACTATTCTTTAATTTTCAATTAGTTATTTCTCAGTTAATCCAAACAATCATCTTTTCTGTTTTTATCTTCATTTTTGTTATTTTATTCTTAAAAGTTCTCTTGGAAACTTCATATGAAATTTATCTTTAAAAATGACAAGTTCATATTAAATTTTTCCTTAAAAATGTAAAGTTCATATTTAATTTCTCTTTAAAAATTAAAAAAATTATGTTTACTTTCACTTTAAAAATAAAAAGTTCATATTAAATTTCTCCTTAAAAAATGGAAAGTTCATATTAAATTTCTCCTTAAAAATTAAAAAAATCATGTTTAATTTCACTTTAAAAATAAAAAATTCATATTAAATTTCTCCTTAAAAAATGGAAAGTTCATATTACATTTCTCTTTAACAAATGGAAAGTTCATATGAAATTTCTCTTTAAAAATGAAAAGTTCGTGTTAAATTTCTCCTTAAAAATGGAAAGTTCGTAATAAGCACTCTTACAAAAATTCCATTTTATATGCTGGTGTTGAGAAAGATAAGGCTTTTTTATTATTGAAAACTAAAAGTAATTCATGGAAGGGGAACTTAATACTTTTTTCTTATTCTAATCTACCCTAAATGCTTGTGGATAGTTAGGTGAAACATCATACGTAACTCATGGTCATAAGATTTATTGTTGGTTCTGTATCATTGATATGAACTTATAATCATCCCACATTTTATGAATAGGCTGTCTGAAAGAGGCGTGGGTCAAATTTAAGGATTATCAAGAACGTCATCACATTTGTTTTTGAGAACGCGATTCGAGGCTATGTTGAGTTATGACATCATTCGAGAAACGCAGGGCGTTGCGTGCGGAATTTTTCACCATATCTGTAATAGGCTTAGTCGTTAATCTAAGACTGTATACGTGGTTTAGTTGCTATAGTAACCATTTTATGTACCATTCCCTAACGCTTTAAATTGCAATGAGCCATTCACGACGCTTCACCGAGAAAACAAACCAACGGAGCACGTGTTTAACATTATTTTCTGTTGGAGAATCTTTCTGTACTTTCCAATGACACTATAACTCAGACTAGCTATTGGTTAGGCTTTGCTGCGTCAGAAACTATCTGCTTTTCTTCATCTCATCTTTCTTAGAAACTTTCAAAATTTTAACTTCAGACCAGCCAGTTGCCTTTGTGTCCGGCAACGCTCATTCAGTGACGGTCAGAGACATGACCAATACAAGTGGGCCTGATCTGGACAACAGGGATCCTAACACCCTCAACGAATATTTACAGGTATGATTGTCCACAAATCAACATTTACCCTAAGCTGCTAGGATATGATTTTGGATATAAATATCTGAACCACTGGACGTGATGAAATACGTTTAATTATTTATATATATGTGTGTGTGCATCTGCTAATAACGTGCTTAGTAAGAAAGATTAAAACGAATCTTTATTTACAGCAATATTGCCACTTACTCAAAATGAACAGGAATGATTATTTTTAAGCTCCTTCAGTTTCTTCAGATGTATACCGACAAATATTTAAGAGTTATTTTAGTTTTTCCATACTTATCGAGATTTCCTGCTAAATCTAGATTTTACTTTTTTTTTATAAATTATATTTCAATTTAGTTCTTTTATGAGTGCAATTACAGCACGTGTACACATGTACTTATGTATTTTATTGAAAATTGTCGATTAAGCTAGAACAAGAACATTCAATATATTTGAGTAAAACCCATCTAGAAAATAAAATGTAGGTGTGTGAACCAGAATAACCTTGTTCGTGGAATATGTACTTAAATGTGCATAATTTTAAACAACCAGCTGTAACTATATCGATGAGTAAAGAGATAAAAAAATACGTGACTGTTGTGATACGCAGCATAGTAAACAAGTACATAGATGTACTGTCATCCGGAGCTTTATTGATTATTTTATAACAGCTTAGGTAATTAAAGATCAACGAACTACATTTTGAAAAAAGCAGAATATTGTCATTATACACTTGAATGTGCATATGTACATACACGTAAACACACATATATACAAGAGAGAGAATATTAGCTACACTATCTAAATCTTCATAGGTCAATGAACCACAGCAACGGAAAGAACGAAAAAAAACTTTTTTTTACATGATATAAGAATGTTTACGTGAAGACAGGCAGACAGACTGATAGATAGAGGGCATTACATTTCAGTTTATTATACAAGAGGTTTGAAATGCGACCTCGAAGAACGTGCCAGAAGACTGATTGTAATGTGTAAAAAGCTGATAAATATACACAAAACAAAAATTTACCCTTGAGAAAAAAATTAGTTCACTGCCGAAAGCGCTAGAGTTTTTAAAATGTGATTTACCATACTTTTTCCTCCTATATGTTTTTTTACCAGCATAAAAAACTGGAAAGTATGCAAAAGAAACTATCATATATATATATATACATATATAAACACAATGAATATGCTAATTTTCGAAACTAGTGCTAAAAGGGACCTCATGTTTCTAAATCCAATATCTTTTTTCTCCTCATCTATATTCTACTTCAAAAGTACGACATTTGAGAAACATGTGATCCCGCTTTTCGTTTCGTTACAAGAGCCAACATTTAAACTCATACACATCATAGGAATGCCGCGGTTACGGCGTATTGGTAAAGTGACCAAATATTCGTTTTTGATACATCCAATAGGTAAGATGGTTATTTGCTGGTATCATAGCACAATGCAGTTCATAAAAGAAAAAAAAAGGATTTAAATAGCCTACCGCATTTCTGATTTATTCAAAGGCAGTGTGGTAATAAATGTTATACGAAAACGATTGGAAGTTTACTCTGATGTGAGAACCTCATTGGATAAGTCGTTGAAGTATAAAAAAAAACAGATTCACAACTGGAATATATCCATCATAGGAATGAGCTATCTTTAGGCTAAAATTGAGCATTATTTGAGTAATTTAAACAACAACCACGTATATACTCACCCTATGAAAGTTTACAAGTTATATTTCATAGAGGGCGTTAAGTTGAATTTAACAACAATACTGATTTCGTTTGTTTGTTGTTAAGCGCAAAGCTACAAAATGAACCATCTGTGCTCTATCTGCCCACTGCGGATATAGAAACTCGATTCTTTAGAGTTATAAGGCCACAGATCTACCGCTAAACCACCAAGGGCAACAATAAAATATATAACACTTAATAATGAGAATTATAAAAATCATATTATATATTGTTAAGTAATGACAGACAGAAGAATACAAATCAGTGCAATTAGACAGGCATCCCTAGATATTGTAAGTTTCACACTTTATGAAGATTGTTGTTCTTTGTTGTCTTCCAGAACTTTGAGTGCATAAAGTTTCACACTTTATGAAGATTGTTGTTCTTTGTTGTCTTCCAAAATTTCGAGTGCATAAAGTTTCACACTTTAGGAAGATTGTTGTTCTTTGTTGTCTTCCAAAATTTCGAGTGCATAAAGTTTCACACTTTAGGAAGATTGTTGTTCTTTGTTGTCTTCCAGAATTTCGAGTGTATACTGTAAGGATTTACACATTTTGATAATAAAGTTAGAAGAAGCCGCAAAGGCGAAACGTCGGATGAAGTATAAATTCTCTTATAATCATTTGGAGTGTAAAGGTAGTTTTTGCTAACCTTATTATCAAAACCTTGTTATTCGTTGTTAAAGTTGGGTCTTGTTGGATACTTTTTATGCGATTATTTTCGTAGTTTATAAATTTTATATTATCTGGTAAATTTCTCGTATTAGTTTTATGTATTTTCAAAATTGGATCTTATTGGATACTTTTTATCGACCATTTTCGTGTGTGTTTGTTGTTGTTGTTTTAGGGGGAAGGAGGGTCTATTTCATTTATGAAGGTATCTCAATAAAATAGGCACTCTAACAGAAACAATTCTAATACTTATTCTAATTTCGAATACCAATAATAAACAAGTGATGAAACTGAATTTTTCTTTTTCCAAAAACAGCAACATTAATATTAACTAACTTTGAGTTACCCAAAAAAAGCTTAGTGGTATTGGAAAATGAGGGGTTAAAGGTATGATACGATATATAAGAAAGTTTTAATCCTGGAAAAGAAATTGATACACATTTGAAAATGATATAATACCGCATACAAAATGAACACAAAATAATCTTGAAGCAAATTTATATTTTGCCAATTATTTGTAATTACTTAAAAAACAGTTCTCTCTGGAAAATCCTTAGACACTTTTTATATCACATTGTTCGTTTTTATTGAGTTATCTTTATATATGAATGAGACATTAGAAGTCCCCCCCCCCCGACAGGTATATCTGCCACTTTAAGTTCATTGATAACCAGATCATGTCTTTTTGTAATCACGTTTAATCATAGATTAGAAGCCTCTACACTAAAACCAGCTGATGTTCACCTGGAGTGTAATTCCTGTTTATCACATAAGCACTTGCTACGTAGCTTGATTACCAAAGACGAACATTGCACTGTAGGAGCTCAAAATTTACGCAATACGCACTGACAAGTAACGTATTTTAGTAATGGGAATTCATAGGTCATCGCTGTCTTTTAGCAAGAAAGGAACCTGAGCTTGAAAAAGAGAAAGAGAAAAAAGGGTTTTATAAGCAAATAAAAGTCTCATAAAGGCATCACTGTGGATTTTCGTGCTGGACGGTACCTCTTGCGCACGTGGAATAAGTGATTGATTTTTGCTGTTTAGTTGGTTTGTTTTCACTAGTATTCATTTTACATCAATTAACTAACTGCCTCTTTGAGGTTTTTGCTTAAATCTTATTTTGTTTCCTTAATTTATACCATTATCATGGTATACAAACAAACCTGACATCAAACCATAGATAATAAATCAAATTTTAATATTATATATGTTTTATGTTTTAATTTTATAAGAAAATATTTAAAAACAACCTCAAATTCACCTAGTATTAGAATTTGGATATTTGTTCTTGACCCGTCTCCTCTTCTGGATTTTTTTATCCACCCCTAGAAAATTACGAAATGTAACGTAAAATATTCTCTTTAATTTCTTTGTGGATATTCTGAAGCTATATTCTTATATTCTTCACTCTTACAGGGCTAAAGAGCAATCAATGAAAATTCAAAAACCACTTTCAGCTTACCTTTGACATGCTCTAATTTACAAATTGCTAATAGATTTTTCTGAAGCCGACTCCCATTAAATCTATAAACAATAAAAAGCTTAGATGTCAACTGATTCATTGCCATAGTCGTCATACCACGTGGGCTTACAGATAATTGACAATTTGGTTTGATATGAAAAACGATTTTCCCACGAGAACACACTTGGAAGAATAGTTGAATTTCTAACTGCTCAAGTTACATCATTAGAGATGCTCGAGTACCGGTACTGGTATCGGCAACCTGGTACTGCCGGTACTATAGCAAACCCTGCCCTGGTCTCATATTTTTAAAAATGCAGTTGTGATATGCAATTATAACAATAATAGTTGACTATTTAGTTAAGTTGTTAAATCATGTAGCTTACATGTGTGATTAAATATATTTCCCACAATTGTACTTAAAATGAATTTCGTACATTTTAGAATTAAGTGTTTAGTCCTAACAAAGAGGTTTTCTGGAGTTCTTACATATATATATATATATAAAACAGATGAATCGAGATTCACGTCATTAAAAACAGAAACTATGTTAAAAGGAAATGATTAAGTACTGAAAAAGTCTTAGGTGCGTAACTAACACTAGGAAGTGTTAATCATAAATGATTTGTTTGTTGAATTTGAAGCAACAACGCAAAGCTACACAAGAACTGTCTGCAGTAGTCAATTTTAAAGTGATAGACAAGAGGAAAAGCAATAGCCAACAGCTCTCACCGCCATTACGAATAGTGAGATTTGACTGTCACTCTTATAACATATCCACGGCCTTAAAGTGCCGCGAGTGATTCTTTTTTACTGGTGGTAATGGGACATGAACCTCGACTCCACGGTCGTACACGCTAACCACTGGGCCGCATTCAGCCCTTCATAACTGAATAATACACTTGATTATTTAAAATAAACATACACACATTCTTGGTTCTCTAGTAAAGTACTTGAAGTTCTATTTGTTTTCGTACCTTAGAATGTGTTTGTACATTTTGATCAAACAACTATGGACAGACAGAAAATGTCATGACTTTGTAATTACTTAATGATAACTAATATCTGATATGCTTAATTAAAACGTTTTCTACAACTTATTTTAATTTCAGAAATATGCAAAATTCTCGGTAGTTCTAAAACTCGTTAATGCATCGGCCAATTGGAGGCGTTTTCTGAACTTCTAAAGCGGAAAATGTTGAAAGAGTTTGTGATCGAAGTTCTTTGAAATGCATCATTATTGAACTATGCATATGTTTTATATATGATAATATAGCATTCGTATTGTGTTTTGTAGCATGTTATACCATAGTAACAAAAGCCCATGAAGTACGCGCGCTCACGCTTAGCATTTATTTCTTTGTCTTCACGGGGTTAGCGGGACAGTTTGTTTTTGAATTTCGCGCAAAGCTACACGAGGGCTATCTGCGCTAGCCGTCCCTAATTTAGCAGTGTAAGACTAGAGGGAAGGCAGCTCGTCATCACCACCCACCGCCAACTCTTGGGCTACTCTTTTACCAACGAATAGTGGGATTGACCATCACATTATAACACCCCACGGCTGAAAGGGCGAGCATGTTTGGTGGTATGCGGATTCAAACCCGCGACCCTCAGATTGTGTGCCTTATCCACCTGGCCATGCCGGGCACTTAGCGGAGTGCGTGTGCGTCATTCGACATGTAGGCCCACTAAGTATTGGCATAAGGTTTTTTAGAAATTAACCCCTCCTGGTCAGCTTATTCATAATAATGTAAATATTTCCACATATCGTCTTACTTTATTTTCTAGATAGCTTGGAGATCTAGGCAGTACCCAAGATCCCTTCAAACTTTCATGGCGCCAGAGGTCGGTAGGATAGAAACTTTTCGTTACTTCAATATATATTACGTACCCTCAGATATACATAGTTAGAATTAGTAATACATATTGACATGATAGTGATTTTTTTTTTTCGTGATGATATTTGTAAACAAACAATAAAAGTAGTATATAAAACCACTCTATATTACACTTCGCTACGGCCCCCCAGTGGCACAGCGGTATGTCTGCGGACTTACAACGCTAGAATCCGGGTTTCGATACCCGTGATGGGCAGAGAAAGCCAATTTTGTTTCAGGTATTTTATTTCGGTTCAAACAAGTTTTCTTCAAGTAGTTTAAATAAGAGAGCCTTATGGAAGTTTGATTATATAGAAAGAATATTTCGACAAATAAACATTGCAGAATTGCGATATAGTTTCCACAAAGTAATTGGCTGGGAAAGCAGCTGAAATGTATGATATTCTTTACCGTGCTAGAGTTGAAAATCAATATAAAGCTTCACACACACACAGGGCTTTCCGCGGTTATAGCGTGAGTTGCTACAAAAACCATCGTAACTACTATTATGTTATAACATGAGTTGCTACAACAACCATCGTAACGACTACTATCACCGGTAAAGACAGAGAAAGGGCAAGGAAGAAATAAAAACCTCTGAAGCGTGAATGTTAAATTTATATATTAACTTGAACCATCCGTATAATCCCCTGGAGAAACTAAGAATTGATATATATATCTGAATATGGGGGTTAATCGAGAAAGCCTTAACGATCTAGAAAAATGTGTTACATTATTGCACGAACGAAAAAAAAACAAGATTTTTTAAAATGATAATCTATCCCAATGTTGTTATTTGATTGAAGTATTCATGAAACAAGAACAATTACTTAAATATGTTGAAAAAACCTAATTCGTAATTATCTATTATCAAGCGTTTTGCAGATAACGTTAATAACCGTTAAACGTTAATTCCGAGTTTGGTTAGTTCGTTAACATTCTTGATATAAACTGGAAATTGATGAAAAAGTGGTGTTATAATGGAATCTAAGCCGGATGATGAACGAATGATATCATAATGGATTCTATACCAGACGAAGAACGAGACGTGGCTTAATGGAATCTAAACAGGACGATAAACAAGAAGTGGCTTAATGGAATCTATACTGGATGATGAATGAGAGGTAACTTTATAGAATCTAAAGCGGATGGTGAACAAGAAGTCGCTTAATGAAATCTAAACCGAATGATAAATGAGAGGTGGCTTAATGGAATATAAGTAGTTTGCAGTAAGTATGCTTGCCTGGAAAACCTTGCTCATAAATTGGTTGTACTTTCTCATACAAAAAAAGAAGAAAAAGTCCAGAATCGTTTATTGGTGTTTGATACCAATACAAACAATTTGTTGATAATCGTCAAAAGGGTTGTTATCAAGGCCAATGCAGAATACTGGCCTAATAATTGTTTATAAGCCTCCAGAAGGTGAAAGTACTCTTTAAAATGATAATCATTCCTCGATTTTTTGCATACTTTATTAAAATTCCTTCACTTAGGCAAAGAATATGTAGAAACAATTCTTGATCTTTGGTAATGTGTTATACAATAGAATTGGTTTTGAAATTGAGGCTTAATTTTCTGACCTATCTAAAGCCAGGAGGTTGATAGGTTTTAGGTGGTGATGTCCATGTGTTTGTTCTTCTGTGGCTGAGATATAAAAAAAAACTACAACAAATTGGAGTCCACAGAAGATATGTTGGCAGGTCTTGAGTTGAAGTATATAAACATTTACTTTTTCTCCATACACAATGTCGGCAATCGTGGAATCCAAGATAATAACCTAGAGAACGCCGCGCTAACTACACGTTAGCTGAACATCGCAGATTCAAGAGTGGTTCCCTAATGGTGTGGGAGATATATTTACTGAATGGTATATCATTTGAAAAAGTGTTCATCACGGATCTTGTAACACCAGACTTAATGTCACTCTGATGGAGAATAATACTTGTCCTCACCGATTGCGTGTCGTCATTGAAACTAACAGACTACTACTTCTAATACTGGCGGGATTTTAGATGAGAACGATTCGACAGTTGGCATATACTATGACGGCTATCGAACAGTCAACATCTATGGTGTTCGGAGATATATAATCTTCCTTCGCCCCGCAAGAAGTATTTTTGTTAATCTAGAGATTAAGTAAACTAATTACTGTGGAGTAGTAGTTTAAACGTTCTAAGTATCAGATTTTAAAGCTCTGGGTAGTTGAAATAGGCGTGGTTTGAGGTGCAGGAGGCATCTGGATAGTTGAGATAGGCGTGGTTTGAGGTGCAGGAGGCATCTGGATAGTTGAGATAGGCGTGGTTTGAGGTGCAGGAGGCATCTGGATAGTTGAGATAGGCGTGGTTTGAGGTCGCGAGGAGGCATCGTGGATAGGTTGAGTAGTAGGGCGGTT
>NW_013665622.1:204660-205406 GCF_000517525.1 Limulus polyphemus
GCGTGGTTTGAGGTGCAGGAGGCATCTGGATAGTTGAGATAGGCGTGGTTTGAGGTGCAGGAGGCATCTGGATAGTTGAAATAGGCGTGGTTTGAGGTGCAGGAGGCATCTGGATAGTTGAGATAGGCGTGGTTTGAGGTGCAGGAGGCAAAGGTTTCGGCAATGCAGGTAGACGAGAAGAAAAAATGCGAATAAATCGACAGACTAATCAGGCCTCAACCCTTTAAATCACAAAGGGACCAGTTTCGTCCACCGGACTCAGTGGTGCAGCTGGGAAACCCACTGATGGGGGAATGAGAAAACATTTCACAAAACCCCATACAGAGTATTCAGCGACGATATATAGCTTTCTGTGTAAATCAGTGTGGATATAAATAATTTGGGAATTAGAAGTTTTTATATTTATGAGCCACAGTGTTGCTACAGTCACATCCTAGCTAGAAAGTATAAAATATATAGGATTCTATTTCACTGACTTCCCGTAATTTAAAAACAAAGTTAGTTTTTTAAATTGTGTCATATTAGATAGCTGTACAACCAATTACTCCAGATTTAATGATTGGTTTATTTTTGGAAGAGGTCTTGCTTATGGTTTGCTCAAAATTCATCCATTAATGGATACGATTTTATTATGAAAATTAAAATAAGATATATTTGAAAAATAAACGATAAGGGAGTATTGTTTTGTGAATTTCGCGCAAAGCTACACGAGGGCTATCTGCGCTAGCCGTCCCTAATTTAGTAGT
>NW_013665622.1:206366-220077 GCF_000517525.1 Limulus polyphemus
TTAAGGTACCCACCCCCCCATTTCCGCTAGTGCATCAGTTGTAAATTTTGCGAACTTACAACGCTAAAATTCGTGGTTTGATTCTTTGCGGTGAACGGAGCATAGTTGGCCCATGTGTAGCTTTGCTCTCAAAGAATTCGATGTTGTTGTTTTTTCTTTAAAAAAAGGACCCTTGCAGAATCGTTCAACACTTTGCCCGCGTGCAAGTTAGAGGAGCATAACACAAGTGTTATATATGTAAAAAAATAAATTTAGATTTTCTAAAACAAAATATGAAAATCTGTACACCAACGTGTTAGGCTACGAATCGAATGGTCCGGGCTTTAAGACTTGGTTTGTTTTGAATTTCACGCAAAGCTACACGTGGGCTATCTCCGCTAGCCGTCCCTAATTTAGTAGTGTAAGACTAGAGGGAAGGCAAGCTAGTCATCATCACCCAACTGCCAACTCTTGGGCTACTCTTTTACCAAGTGGGATTGATCGCCACATTATAACGCCCCCACGGCTGAAAGAGCGAGCATGTTTGATGGGAGGGGGATTCGAGTGCCCTAATCACCTGGCCATACCAGGCCACCGTGTCATCAGATAAAGAAGCATACAAATTGTTCATTATTATCAACTTCATAAACTTCTGACATGTTAATACTGCTAGAAATACTCCATTACGTATGAATGCATATCCACGTATACTAAGTTAATTTTGAACAACTTTTTTATTTTACCCACTAGGTGGAGTTCGATGACGTCATTGCCGAACCACAAGGCGCCTACTCTGTCGACTGCGTGTGGAAGGTCGCCTACAAGATTTTCACCGGAACCAAGAATTGTTGTTACAAGTTCCTTACCATCCTCTTCGCCTTCCCCATTGCCTTTGCAGTTGGATGCAGTTTTGCTATTATGTCGTTCCAGCACATCTGGTGTATTGGCCAGCTATACGTCATTTCCGGATTAGCTGCCACGTCGTTCGGCTGTATGTTCGCACATGTCTTGATTCCTGTTTGGCACCCTGTTGCAACGACATGGGCCTGTTTTTCAGTAGAATTCGGATCGCTAGAGGCCCTGGAACCGAAGATCAAGTTCTTTAATTGTCAAGTTAACCCTTTACCAAAAACACGGTTCTGACCAGTTCAGCTGAATAATACAGAAAACAAAACTTCCTCATTCTTACTAGAAACTAGAGATGTTGCAGATAAACCATCGTTATTTTATCATGTAAATATTAATTTTGTTGTTATTATTTTATTTGGTTCTTTTTCATTTAGTTTTGCGTGGTAATGTCTCGTTAAGTAAATACATAATAACATCTTTTCAATAACATAAATGAAGCTAGCTAGCATGATTTTTACCGTTCTGCTTATGTAAACCTAAACTTTTATACCTCGATATCTTAACGAAGTCAAACAACATTCTTGGACAGTACACCGTGTCTAGAAACAAAAACATTCTAACTTATCTGAGTCTCTTACTTTAACTGTTGCTGTTTACGTTTAACACTATAACACACAGTATCTCTTCAGAGGACTTCAAAGGACAAATTCCTTGGATGATTATATCAGCTATACTTCAAAATGTAAGACTAAAATTTACGACTGAGGACTTTTCTTCAAAAAATATGGACATGGGTGTTTTCGTATGGTACTTTTCAATTGCATATATAAAAAATATTCTTTTGTTTATTTTTATATAAAAAAAAGTACAAAATGAAATCCAGCTTCACATCAGTAGCAACTTCTTCCAATTTTGATACTTTCGCATGGATAAAACAGTTTACTGTTACTTTCAATGTGGTACTTTAAACTTTGGAATACTTCGAATAATTACACTTTTTACTTCTTACTTTAATCTAAATACTTACCAAGAATACCTAAAAGATTACTAAACATTCTTCGTTATCTTCTATTAGAAACCTGGACAACTATTTAATTACGTGTTTTTAAAAATCAATGAGATTTTAGGGAGAATTGATTAATTGACGCAATCGAAAACTTTTTCTTTAAATTTCTTCTATTTTTTACTCTATTTATATAAGCTCTCAAAGAAAAGGGTAAATTCATTATCAATAACGTATTTATATCACTTGCTTTATGTAATTCTTATAAGAAGTTATTTGTAATTTATAAATACAAAATTTGCACAATGCGAGTGAATAAACATCGGGTTTCGATACCCTCAGTGGGCAGAGCACAACTAGCCCATTGTACATTGGTGTGTTCTTTGTACACAAAAATATTTATTGAATGTTCCCGACTCTGTTTGTTCAGTCATGCTGTGTTAGTTAAACAAACGGGACTGGAAATCTCGTAAAATTAAAAAGTCTGTTCGTTCTGTTGGAGAACCTAGAGGTCCTAATTAGATAAATTTTGGAAACAAAGAAAAAGTCATAATGAACAATACAAGATCCGTAACTTTTGACATATTTAAACAAAGCTAATGGAGTGGTATATTTCATAAAGATGTTGTCTAAAATAATATTTTCCTTACACTCTTGGGAGAACGTTATTCAGCACAGGTATCACCCTTTAGTATTATACGTATTAATTACACTCCACTGTTTATTACTGATATAAGTTTGAATAAAGATAGTTTATCATTAATGGTGATAGAATTTGGCATCATTACAAGTAATGGTTTCTCGTCTCTTACGAGGAGACTTTTATACGACAAAGATTCTAAAGTTGTCATATTTGTTTATTTCTTTATTTGATACGATGCATTAGAAAACAACTAAAATTAGAAGTTTAGATGAAGACATAGAATTATATTTCAGATGTCTACTTCCTCCGTAGCTTTGTATATGTGATCGTTCATATATGCTTGTGTAATTTTTTTTAATCTTTGTCTCGTGTATAAAATAGTAATAGAAAATAGGGAATTCTGTTTAACACTATACTTTGAAGTCATTTTTACATGTATGTCTGTTTGTTTACCAAACAGATCTTAGCCCTATATATTCAGTATCTTGTTGACAATACCTTGTTTAAAACGTTAGAGAAATCAGCTAATCCGTCATTTCTAAACGACCTTATCTCTGCTTATGATATACAATTTATGTACTTTAAGATACTGTAGCTATAAGTGTTAACTAATGCTTTAGCTGGTATATATATCGGTATGCATGTATATATATTTAAAGAAGATATTTTTTTACCTTTAAGGTAGCTTTATTCTCCTTATCTTGTATCTCTACTCCAATTTTATTTTTCATTTTTTTTATCCTTTCCTCGCTCTCTCCTATTCCCCGTTAACGTCTTTCCATTCTCACACTCTAATAAATATTTTTTCCACTGCATACTCATTAGCTTTAGATCTCTCTTTCTCCTATACACATCACAGCTTAGAAATACTTCTCCTATGCTTTTCTTTTTTAGCTTTGCAAGTCTTTATGTTTTTGAATTATTGGCTTTTGGGGTGTATCTTTAATAGATTCTTCAGTTTTAAACGTGTTCCTCTTATAAATGATATAGCGTTAAATCTCTTACTACTGTACGTTCTCCGTCTTTAAGTCTCTTTCTCCTACTCTGTGTCTAGCTTTAAGTGTTTCTCCTACCTCTCTAGCTTTAATTATCCTTCACGTACATTTTCTTTAGTTTTAATCTCTCTTCCTTCTACAGTCTATCTAGCTTTAACTTATTCTTCTGTAGAAGAATAGTCAACTATTCGAAAGCGCTCGAGTTTTGGGTCTCGTTTTGAAATTATCATAGCTTTACGTTTATTATTTTTTATCCTTTATCCTTCTTTAAATTCTTTTTATACACCCTTTCGAATCTTAAAGTTCCTTTTTCTACAATATTTAACTTTATGCTTCTTGTTCTATCTATCTCTCTCTCTCTCTAGCTTTAATTTCTACTTTCTTCTACACTCCTTCTAGCTTTAACTTTCTTTCTCCTACATTCTTTAACTTCAACTCTCTTTTTTTTCTACACAACCTCCCTCTCTCTTTCTCTCGCTTTAATGTTTTTTTTCTTATCATTTTTCACCATTTTAATACATTTTGTTGCTGTATATAGTTTCAGGTTAGTTTTTCTATCATCTCAAATTAATTAATAATCTAAAAAAAAATGAATAAAAAACAAGGACTAGCTGAACGCCAAACACAACTAAAAGTATCCAATTTTACCCAAAAAATTCTGAATAAAAATAACATTAATTTGTCTTCAAAATTATATTTCTGTAATATGTTTTCCTATTGTTCAGTTTATAAAAAACATATTTTTGCGAATGGTTGCTAACGCAGAGAAAATTAAACCTTTTTGCGCAAATAGTGTTGACAAAACGAAAAATTTGATGTTCTACTAAGCTGTAGTCATCCTTGAACATGGAAACGTTTTCTCTAACGTGAAGAAAACCATTGTTCTTTACTTTTGGTTCGGCACGATTTTGATGAAACTCAAACATATAATAATAATAATTCACGAAAATATATCTTTGTGAAGCATGCAGTGACTTAATGTTATAAGTAGCATTGGGCCATTTTATCTAGAAATATTAATGAAAATTTTTTAAATAATTTTCCTGTCATCTACTATACGTCTACTAAATAAATTGTCTCTAATTCGAAAAATAAACAGTTAGGGTATTTGTGTATGTCAAATGATAGAATGATATTATCGCTTTTCGTAACAAATCTAATCAGTGCATTTCATTAGATGATAAATATATTGTTTGCTCTAAAATTTACTTTCTAAACTTGATTTTACCTTAAAACCCCAAAAAAATAAGTCATCTGAAATGCATTATATAATTTGAAAGTAAAACAGATCTCTACTTATGTGAAAAGTAGAATTGACCTCGTAATATAAGTGACGAACACTTAGTTAGATCAAAATTCTGTTCGGGTAGGTTTTTACTTATAAGACTGACTTTATTGTATGTTTTTCACAATAATTTTTTCAAAAAAAATTACCATCTTTTTAAGATTCTAGAAAAGTCAAGATAATTTAAACGTAAAGATAGTGTCGTATTAATAATATTAACTAACTAATTAACTGGGTATTTTAAAAGATAAATTAGTTTATAGCGAAAGCGCAGGTATCTTTAAATAAAGTTATTTAACCTAATCAAATCACGAAAAGGCTATTTTTCATAATCGCTATTATAGTTTGTAGTTGGTTACTGTTTTGTAGCTAGTTGAAAGTATAGATGCCTTGAAAGTTGTTGCAAAAAATTTCCTTCAATTATCAATTAAAGGGTGTTGAATGTTCGTCATTTAATGGTTTGTAATAATTCATTTCTCGTGACGTGGACTTAACAATTTTGTCACTAAGCAGTTGTGTTTGAATAGTTAGTAACGAAAAGCAAATGTAATTAGAAATAATAACTTTTAGAATAAAGAAAAAGACAGTAGATATTCAACACATTACACACACGTTTTTTTGTGATACACTGCACAATTGTGTATTTTACACACTTGAAATGTAATTATTGGTTGTTTTAGAAGTGAAATGTAATAAAATAGTTCCACAAACTGCGTTGTTGTTGATATAATATTCCTAAATTAAAACACAAGACTTCATTTTGTTTCATGCTCTAAAATAGTCTTTTTCTGATGAATGTCATAAGAATAAATCATGACCACTTCCTGTGTGACAACGTTCTATATATATCCATTACATGATAGCGTTTGTACTTTGCAGAAGATATAAGAGTTATTTTACATCTTGCATGACCACTTCCTGTGTGACAAAGTTCTATATATCCATTACATGATAGCGTTTGTACTTTGCAGAAGATATAAGAGTTATTTTACATCTTGCATGACCACTTCCTGTGTGACAAAGTTCTATATATCCATTACATGATAGCGTTTGTACTTTGCAGAAGATATGAGAGTTATTTTACACCTTGCGCGCGTATTATTTTACATACGAAACGTTCCCAAGACAAAGCCTATTAGTCAGGAAAATATCCCCGTACTAAATGTTAAAACTATCCTTGCAAAATTTTTTAAAATTGCTATTCTTTTCATCACAATTTATTTTTCCGGATTTCAGCGAATATCTGTACGATGACTGTCTGCGCAAGCTATCCCTAATTTAGAACTGATAGACTAGATGGAAAGCAGTAAGTGAGCACCACCCACCGCCAACTTTAGGTCTGCTCTAAATGAATAATGTAATTTCACCGTCACTGTTTATACGCATCTATGGCCATAAACTCTAGAATGCGGTTTTTCGGCAATGGGACGCAAACCATGAACTCCGAGATCCACGGTCAGCACGAGATCCACAAGATCATGATCTGCCCAGCGCTTTTTGAGTAGATTGATAGTAAATCAATAAATATGATAAATTAAATGAAGTCTTTATAGAAGGTAAATCATGTGTAACTATTTCTTCACCCCACTTTTGTTATGGTTTTCTTTGTAGAAGCTGAAACTGAAGTTTCAATAAAAAGAACCACAAATATGAAATACAGAATATTTCACATTTGTAACGTAAAATACGAACTACTGCACTTCCTTTATTATAAAAATGACCACACTTTCAGCTTAATGAAGAAAAAAAAACTTTATTAAAGGCATTTGTTGATCTTGTTCGCTTAAACAAGATATTTATAAAATATCTTTCTGATTGTTCCTTTGAGGTATGGTTACATCCATATGGCGTATTCGGTATAAAACTGAGTTTCGAATCACATCATAATAAAACTACATTTTCAGAAGTTCCCGTTGAATTTGTACATACTGAAATAAAGCTGTAGATATGTCAAATGACTACTAAGGAAAAGTAACATCACATAGAATAAGCACAATTATTTGTTTATGAGCACGTGTACTGTCTAAAACATACAAACGTATAAACAACGTTCGTAGATAATATTAATAGAATTATCTAGTATTGCTTGTCATAGCAGCCTCGCTAGTGTTTAGCAGAGATATCACCAAGTAACGTTTCGTGATATGTTACACTGGCGACTCGTAGTCAGGTAATATATTCAAACAATAATGACTTCTATTGTTGCTTCAAGTACAGGAAACAAAAGTTGAAATGAGAGAGTTAGAGACTCGCTTTTTCCACGTGAAAACCCATACACTAGAAGAGATATGACACAAAAAAATGGCATTAATATCGAATTCTGTAATTTTGCAAAGTATTCGGTGATGGAATAGACAAAAAAGCACTTTTAACGTGCTTCGTCTGTTCTTTAATCTTTTTGATGACGTTTCGTGAAGGGAACAACGCCCAGAATTTTAGTCAACTTATAGCTACAACGTTTTCTGTCGGATTAAGGTTCTGTTTAATATGTAGGTGAGGCTATTGTTTGAGGCTAATGGCTTCACTCCAGTCCGTTCGAGAAAGTACGGACCATTCGCTGCATGATCTCTGCTGTAGCAGTTATCTAATTAAAACAGTTACATTCGGTACGAGCAAAATGCAAAATTAGTAGATACCCTACAAGTATTTGGGAGATCGAGGGCGGTTGCTGCTGGGATAATTAATTATACTTTTATGACACAAAACGTTTTGGAACGTCTTTGTCGTTGTCCATTGTTCTATTGTACTAACTCGGAAAGGTGAGTTAAGAAGATTACAACGTATTTCCATGCATTCACCAAACATCGTAATGTGTTCTTCATTGCAAGTATTAATTAGAGCCTTATAAACTTTTCCCACGATACAATGAGAGATAATTAACAAATTCGAGCATAATGCATTGCAATCAATCACTCCTCAGCGCTAGGAGTTTAATCTATGAGTCAATCAATCGTTATTAGTTTAGTATTACGTAAATAACACAAATGTTCATCGTTGTAGTTAAGATCAAAAAGTTATACTGTTGTGTAGAAACTGATAGATAAAAAAATATAAAATTGCCCTTAATACATGGATGCTATAATAACTGTTACACTATGATTAATTACAGACTTAGTCAGTCCAATCTGGTTTACTAGGTAACATTTTATCAGCCTGCTCATCTTTTGACCAGAAACTTATCTTGCTTATAAATTCTGATAAACGAGTTTTGAAATTTAACAAAGAACTACGTTGAGCGAATGTTCTTTTTTATTAATTACCTTTACTCACTGGTAATCATTACGCTCAAACGTCCTTCCTTAGTACAACCAGGCGTGGCTTAATGATTAATTTTCTCGGACTGCTTGTCTGAGGATTTGTAATTCTCGACAAGTTGCCACAAAAACGTGTTTCAACTTTGGGGACGTGGGTGCGTTACAAGAGTGACAACCACGTCCCAGTATTCGTTCAAACAAGAATCACCTAAGAACTGGCAGTGGGTTTTGTTGACCATAGCTATGTTCCCCCTTATATTCCTGTTCAAAATTAGTGGCGGCTATACGCAACTAGCCCTCGAGTTAATCTTTTTCACGTCATACTTGCTAAATGTACTGATATACGCGATAATCTACCGATTTCTGGAACCTTCTTATGCCTACCAGTTTTGTCAAAAATTAATCATATTACTTTATAAACAGCTAATTTTATTTCATTGATATATTATAAATAACTGTTTTCAATTGAAGTGTACAGCTGATTGAGGCGACCTCTGCAACCTTGTTTACGATTACATAGGCCTGTGAATTTAAACTTCATAAATGTTTTGGTTTTTCCTTAATTCAGCTACGCAGATTTCGAAAATAATAAGGATTTTTTACTAAATGGGAAGAAAAAAAAATCCTACTTAGATCAAATTATTATTTCGTTTACCACGATGAAAATTTTTTATTATTATGTTTGTTATGTTTGGGTTCTAGAACGATCAATAAGACTGTCACGTCGTGATTGGTCTAGAGAAATCTATAGCCAGTAGTTGTCAACATTTTAAGCCTAACAAAGTGTGAGCCGATTTCAAAGAATGACGTTTTTGTGAAAAATCTGTACGAGATGAAGAAAAATGGTTATCGTTTTCGGATTCAGCATACAGGAATTACTGTAGAACATGTAGAAATGTCAAGACAATAAAACCATCGCAGACCTGTGATATTCTATGGTTTAGAATTCAAGGAATTTCTCTTTTTTTACCCTGTTGTTTTTTTTCAAACTTTTCTTAGGGATCATGCCCTCGGACCTCCCCTTCCCTCAGTAAGTTCCCCCCAGTGGCACAGCAGTACGTCTGCAGTCTTATACTGCTAGCAACCGGGTTTTGATACCCGTGAGGGGCAGAGCACAGATAGCCCTTTGTGTAGCTTTGTGCTTAATAAGAAACAACAACACTCAATATGGTGTGGGCCTGTGGCAAGTCCTGACATAATTGTTTTTTCAAAAAATGTACAAGTAAGTCACGGTAGAATATGTGATGAAAATAAATTATCGACCAAATTACTTAACGATTCTTAGGAATTGTTTTGTTTGTTTGTTTGAAGTTAAGCACAAAGCTACACGATGGGCTATTTGTGCTCTGCCCACCATGGGTATCGAAACCAGTTTCTAGTGTTGTAAGTCTGCAGACATACCGCTGTTCCACTGGGGGGGGGGGGTATTCTTAGGAAACAATATAGAAATGTTAAACAATCGCCAAACATTGGGTTATATAAAAATTGCCTGGTATAATCTCTAAAAAGGTGTTTTATATTATTCTTCTATAAAAAATAATCATAATTTTTTTCATAAAACTATTGCCCCCCCCCCCCCCCAGTGGCACAGCCGTATGTCTGCAGACTTTCGACGCTAGAAACCGGGTTTTGATACCCTTGGTGGGCAGAGTATGTATATCACATTGTGTAGCTTTGTGCATAACCACAAACAAACGTAAGACTATAAAGAGGTATTTTTCTATGTTTTGAGTATTTAATCAACCATAATTTTTTCTGTTAAGTTACAAATATCCAAAATTTAAAGTAAATAAAATACTCTTCTAATTCGATCCTTATACTTAATTACGTAGGCCCACTGTAAATACAAAATGAAGGAATATTTATACTAGAAAGATCCATACGTGAGGTCTATCATATAAAATTTATCATAAAGTCTTACTAGTAAGTTTAGTTTTGCACATTTTCTGAGATGAACAAAGTCGAAGCTTTTGAGGAATATACAAATTGTATACTTACTTATCGTCCAGGGAGAAACTTTCAAGGAATTTTTTTAAGCATATTTTCTCCTCAGACACCATAATATACAAATGGCACAGTCTAATACAGTGCATACTGGCGTACATTTTTCGTATTAGTTAAAATGTCCTACAGCCCAACCATGTGTGGTTTCTATCTCAGTTACCACATTTCTACAGTCTACATGACAGAATAATAATGTTCGTTTTATCTCTCAGATACTGCGGTTTTATTGTACAGATTAAAGCACAATATCTCTCATTTATTACAATTTTACAGTCTAGGTAACAGCAAAATAGTGCACAGATTATCTTTCAGCTATTACAATTATACATTCTAGACAACAGCACAATAGTGTACAGATTATCTTTCAGCTATTACAATTTTACAGTCTAGACAACAGCACAATAGTGTACAGATTATCTTTCAACTATTACAATTGTACATGCTAGATAACAGCACAATCATGTATATTTTCTGTCTCTGTTACTACAAACTAAATAATTTTTCTAACTATTAGTCAGAACTTCATGGAGCAGATACATATTAGTCACACCATCATCAATACATAGTAATTTTACAGCTATCACCTTTTAGTTATAGAGTCATCAAACTAGAGTAATTTTAACAGCAAGTAGTGATTATACATATATCACCAATTCTACAGTCATTTTACAGTAACATTTACGGTATGTGTATATTTGCATTTTTAAAATTTCTTTATCTCTTGAAATTTTCTGAGTTGATCAACTGTAGACTATTAATTTCTTGTGCTACTGAAAAGCAAAACAAAATGTTTATAATTTTAAAACTAATCCTCGTAGCATCCTTGATATGTTACTCTAATCACGTACAGGCCTGTAAGAGGAAAATATAGTTAAAATGTAAGTACGGTCTCATCTTAATGTTAAGTCCCCCTTTGGGTTGGTAGTAAGTTTATGAACAAGCAATGTTAAAATCCGGGGTTCGATTTCTCGCAGTAAGCAGAATGCAGATATCACATTGAGTAGTTTTTCATTACTAAAACAACCATTTAGTGTGAAAGCACTTCCAACGGTTGAAAGTTAAAATACATTCTAAATATTTATTACAAGTTTTTGTAATCATAAAAGATAACCGAAAACTTCAATCCTTTATTTGAGAGCACATAAAAGTACAAAGTTATGGAAGTCACTTGTATTACATGTGTGTAATTTTACGTCTTCGTGATCGCCTTACGTTTTTCTCAAGGGTTAAAGTTACTATCTAACTAAGAACGTTTAACACTGCATTATATTCTTCCATAAAAACAGCATAATCTGTAGAACGAAGCGTGTCGTAAGAGTATATTAAGGACTTGAAATAACTTAATTAACTGAACTTTTTTTATTCATTAAGTAACTTGAAAACATGGAGGTGCACTTAGTGCTTCACAGTATTAGATATAAAGTACAATATAAAGGACAATACAGCAATTTGACTTAAAAAATCTCGACTTAACAGACTTGATTTATGTCATTAATAACGCTAACACTAATTCACATCACCAAACAGGAATGGTTTCCTATAAAACGTGCGCACGTTCAATATAGTTAATCAAATTACTCGAAAGCTTTCCTTTGTCCTAGTATATTTTACAACTTGCGATTACGAAACTTATCATCACACATCTTTCCATGTGTTCCTTCTTATTTAAACTAATGATGTAAGCTTTTAAATTCAGTTTCAACGTAAACATGCATTGTTCCCCTGTCTACCTTCATTCCATATTTTTTCATTACTTCGAAATTGAGTAAAGTGAAGCTCATCTCCACAACCATGAATATTTTAGTGCTTATGAAACTAAAGCACAAAAATATGGACTAGGATGTTACTGGAATTATGTACAGTTAAAGTACTCGTGCACTTCAAATGTAATCTACATTCACGAAAAGTATGCTTAGACCTCACAGATTGAAAAGTATGCTGCTTAGTCCTCACAGATGGTGCTCATTCACAAATGGTTCTTCTGGATATGACCAAGTTACTGCCAATGTCTACACTTTTTTTAATCCTCAAAAGCCCCCATGGTGGCTCAGCTGTAAGTCTGTAGGTTTATAACGCCCAATTTCGAGTTTCGATACCCGCAGTATCAGATAGTCCTAACAGTAGTTTCGGCCACATAGAATAGTTTCTGGTAACTTACTATCAAATTAATGATATTATTAAACACCCCATGCATTAAGAAGCACTGAGGTTAATGTACACGTCAATTTTCCTTAATTACATCCGCTTACAATGTCTCCTCTCTTAAACACTGGCTATTCAACGAATTTTTGTTTTTTCAACACTTCAGCAGTACTGGTACATCTATATGATATGTCAAACATATTGTTGGTGTGAACGTGCTTTGTAGTCACTATGAGAAAAACCTATACACTGGATTGGGTTACTGGTGACGAGTGGAGTTCTCCGAAACTAGTATAACCCAATAACACAGGTTGATAAAGTGTAGATTCAACTGGACCTCCCTTGAACTTAGACTTCAAGATTAAACAATTTTCGGAGTACTGGGTTTATTTAGTAGATGGTATGTCTCTGTTTCAAAATCACCGAGATTTCTTTAAGACCATGTTGGATGAGGCATATTACATGTTTACGTGGTTTCTCAGACTACAATGTTTGTTACCACAACTAGACGTTGAACCTTTACCTATTGTGGTTTGACATAACAGCTGTTGAAGTTATATCTTTTTCTGATTATCAAATATAATTTAACTAGCCAATCGACTTTGATAACATTCATCTTCAATCGACCATTTGCATCTGAACATTATACCACCTTTTATTCGTTTTCGTGGGCTATAATTTTATATTTCTTTAAACCTAATCGTCTTCCATTTCTTCCAAAAAGCAGCGTGGAAGATTGCTCTCTTTCTTCAGTATTGTCTGATCATTAGTTTAACTTCATTTAAGGCTTCTATTGTTGCATTTGTTGCGAATTCGTTTACTCTGAAGGTCACAGTATAAAAGTAATTTGTCAGGAGTTGAAAAAAACACGAGTTAATTTCTCTCCTTTTTCTAGTATAGCTGATACGTTAATGCAAAACAAAGCTCAAAAGTTTCGAGACTTTTTTTTTTGTCGTTGTTGTTGGCGGAGAGGAAGGGTAGTTTATCGTTTAAACGTTTAAGTAGTGTTGAATAATTTAAAACGAGTAGGTGTGGTAGTAAAAATCGTGGCTTTTTTTGTCCAGGTCTTTACAGCGACGTGAGTGAGGAGAGTTACCTTCAATCACGTTATTCCACTATTTCTATAACAATCGAACTTTATGTCCCTTCTATTTTAATAGGTTATGAAACAATGTTGAAGAACATTCCCACTTTCTAGATTTTGGGACATTATATCCTATTATTGTATATCACATAGTAATCGTATTTCTAACAGATATGCATCCACGTAATTAAGAGCTAGTGCTAATTATACATAAAATTAGTTGGGGTAATTACATCGATTTTTCATTATTTTCAAAAGCTTTAAACAGTTACTTTTAAGGATATATTTAGATAAAAAAGAATTAAGTTGTACTTACAGTTACATAATAAATCATAATTTGTTGCATAGTTCTTATTCAATTCAAAATTGTCCTTCTTAATGACAAAAAATCGTACAGTTTTGTTTTTCTTAGGCTATCACTATTGATTTGAAATATTATTTTTTTTTAAAGAAACGTCATTATGGCCTACTTA
>NW_013665622.1:221009-223416 GCF_000517525.1 Limulus polyphemus
CTAATGCTTTATTGTGTGCTGATTCTCGTTAAACACAGTAAAACATTAGATAAGGTGCTGATTCTCGTTAAACACAGTAAAACATTAGACAAGGTACTGATTCTCGTTAAATACAGTAAAACATTAGATAAGGTGCTGATTCTCGTTAAAAACAGTAAAACATTAGATAAGGTGCAGGTTCTCATTAAAAAAACATTAGATAAGGAATGTGTTTAATGTAATGTGTGTGTAACTATAATGGTGTTTAGTTTCTTGAATTACATAATAATTTCCATTTGTGATTCGATGTACTTGAGAAAGAGTTTAATATTTACACCAAACCTGTTCATGCGTTATATTACTGAAACTCTATTAATATATATATATATATAGAAGTCGCAAAAACTGAGTTGAAAAATTGCTCAAAATAGTTTCAGTAAGTTGTTTTCCTGTTCAAGGTTTTAGTTTTTCCGACAACTTTGAGCTTTGTTCTGTTTTTATCTATCACGCCATGCATTCTTAAATATGTTACATTTCCTCTAAAAATTGATCAAATCAAAACGTTTTTCTTTTATGTTTTCTGGTGTTAGTATTCGGGCATTTTAATGTTTTAAGAGCTGTATATTTGGATATATTTTATTGCGAAATTTATCTTTTTTGTTGACGGTATGGATTTTTATTACGTGAACATTTGACTTTGATTTTTTAGAACATTAAAGCAGATGTAGTTTTCCCCTCCCTTGTTTATGCATTAAAATATTGTTTTACAGAAAGTAATCTGACATAACATTCATGCAAATATTTATTTATGGAGCTTATCGAGAAAGTATTAGTTTTTATGTCTCCTCAGAGAGACATGCTGTTTTTTATTGTTTCTTCTTCTTTCTTCTTCCAAACACTTTTCAATCAACCGCCATTCCTTCCTTTCATGGCGGATTGACTTGAAACTTGGTAGAGTTCTACCTTGATCCAATACGCCCCGGCATGCTTTTTCATTCTTTTGATTTAGTCCTGTTTAAGTATTTTATGGGATCAAAGGTCAAACAACCCAAGAATGTGAGGTCATATTTACCATAATCAAGATGAAAATTGGCACAAATATACATTTTTCATGCACCCAACATATTGACACAAAAAAGTTGGATTTGTCCATTTTGAGTCTTTTTAGAGAGGTCAGAGTTCACAAAAAAAGCATAATTTGGGAGTTTGGGGTCAAGAATTCGGCTGTATTTTTGGCCATTTTACATTGGATTTGGTACAAAGATACAGATCCCACAGGTTGAGAAACAAAAATGGTGGACTTGTCCATTTTGAGTAATTATAGAAATGCCACAGAAAGTATAATTTTAGGGTTTTTTGACAATTACTCCGCCGTATTTCGACCAATTTGCAAGAGATTTGGTATAAACTACTTTGTTACAGGTTCCAAACAGAGATAATTTTGAAATTTTTGTCTTTTACTCATTTATTTTAGGAGGAAAGCACAATTCAGTTTTTTTTTATGAACTATTCATGTGTATGTCAACCAACTTACATGAGATTTGGTACAAATATACCTTCTTGCAGGTCCCAAACAGTGATACAGACAGCTTTCTATTCTTGTGTGTTCTTCACAATTTTTCTGGTGTCAAAATTGGTCTTGTTGTAATTGTGTGGCGGAGACATGTCTTATTCAGCCGCAATTGTTGGCCTCTTTAATTTGTTGTTGTTATTTTAAAATAATAAAAATTCAAATCTACGATAAGAAAGCTTGAGTAAAAATAACATTTTCGTTCTTGTACAATGTACAACTGGTATAAGTATTTTCGTCGAAAGGAATAAATGTTAACATAACAACAGTTTGTTTGTTGTTAAGCTCAGACTACACAATGGGCTATTTGCCATGTGCCCACCACGAGTATCGAAACCTAGTTTTTAGCTTTAGAAGTCTTCAGACTTACTGCTGAGATAGTGAGGGCGACATAACCATAAAATATTGTAATCTTTTATAAATTATAGAGGCTAACAACAATTTTCATCACGGCTATTGTGTATCGAAATTAAATGTATCTAAACTAGTCGATAATACTGAAAAACCTGGTTACAAAAATGGTAGGTTACATCTAGAACAATATTTCAAAATTCACCTTGGTTCCCAGTTTTATTAGCGAAGATAACTCAAATTATTATGTTTTAGTTTTCCCTATTTTGTTGTTTACTGTTTATTATCAGTTTGTTTTGGTGCTCTTATTTTGATTGAGTAATAACTATTTTACTAACATTCACACTTCTTGTACTTGAATATTTATGTCAGTTGAGTGTAGGTGAAAATATCTACCATTGAAACGGCGCTACGTTTATCTTTATAACATAATTTGAACTTCATTAGATCTTTACTAAACATTTCACGATATGATGACATCACACTCTAAAAGAAAGGGCCCGGCAT
>NW_013665622.1:223523-228389 GCF_000517525.1 Limulus polyphemus
AGTTGGCGGTGGGTGGTGATGACTACACTGCTAAATTAGGGACGGCTAGCGCAGATAGCCCTCGTGTAGCTTTGCGCGAAATTACAAAACAAACAAACAAACTAAAAGAAAGAGTATTTTTAATTTCGAAAGACGTGGATACCATACCGTAAAACCCTGACAGTCAGAACGTAAAACCCTGACAGTTTCTGACTATCGAAATAAATAATTAGAACTAGGAAAACAATTCAACAAAAAAGAAAAAAAATAATCTCTCTATATATATATATATATATATACATATAGACATAAAATGGAAGTGTTCTACGTATTTAAGGGCGTGAGGCGACTAACAAAAATTAATAGTTTTAATGACGAATACATTCATATTATATACATAATAGATAATAAAAAAAAACACTTTCCCCCAAATAACTCTCAAAAACCTCTTTTTAAAACTTATTTTAAAAGTAAGTGTACCATACTTATTGCGTTTGGTAGTAATAAGAAAGTCGTAATCGTTAAACTTATATACTTTCTTAATTTTCATTTTAACTTCATGTAGGCCTGAGTTTGAATGTAGTAACACGTAAATCTAGGCATGCAACGAAATTCTAATACACTAGAGTCGAAAGATTTTAGCACTTAGCTCTAAATAAAGAAAGGAATTTCTCAAAAATAACTGAAAGACCAAATTAAAATTAGAGTGAGGTTTTGTATTGATATCGCATCAAATATTTGTTATTTTAGTTGAGTTCTCTACCGCCATCTGTTGCTTATATCAGGAAGTATTTTAAAGTGATTTTTACATAATGTAAAAAGTTAATTCGTGTATTGCTGGATAGAAACAATAATTCTCTAAAGTTTCGATTTTAAAAGTCGTCCTCTAACATTATTATCAAAGTTGAATATTTAACTATGAATAAAGGAATTATGATGATCCTATAATTATTTTGGGTGACGTATTTCGATCCAACACATTATATGCTTCATGAACTGGACTGGATGCAGTACGGACACAAACAGAGACAAATAACTGAGCGCGATACTGACGAACAATAGTAAATTTCGTATGAAAATGTATGGGGGCACAACAATATCTCAAGTAGACAGAGATAGAAGCTGTGGACATTTTCATATCTACATCACCACAGACCACAAGAGGTCTAGCATTTAGCAGACTCGATGGTGTACTATCGCAGTACGATGAATAACAACAACACAGGAGGAGGGGGAGAATTCTTCGATAGAAACTAACCTTCCCAGATCCCGGAGCAGACAACAGACTTCAAAATTCAAAGATACTAATCAACATTGGAAATACCATGACGCCATGGATGGTTCAACTCTGACTAAATCTAGAACGATTTGTTGACTTTGTTGGCATCTCCAAGATGGTTTGTTTGTTTGCTTGAAGTTAAGCATAAAGCAACACAATGGGCTATCCGTGTTCTGCACACCACGGGTATCGAAATACGGTTTCTAGCGTTGTAATCTGCAGACATTTCACTATGCCATTGAGGGGGGGGGCTTCCAAGATGAACGCCAGGCAAAAGGAAAAAAATGTATCAGAATAATTGAAATTCACACAACTTTGGAATATAAACGTAATAAAACAAAATCACTTTTACTATAGAAACAAATATATTTTGTTTAGAGACGGTTCGACCAACTAGTATGTCTGTGAACTTACATCGCTGGTGGGCAGAGCACAGGTAGCCCATTGTGTAGCTTTGTGCATAACTTCAAACAAACAATCGAACAATTAATCTTGGTCAGGCTTAATTAAATTTGCATAGTAACCCTAAGGATGAATAAGTTGCTCGAAACATTGCTACATAAAATAAATGTGTTTCTCTTTCAACATCGTATTTTTCCAGTGATCTTAAGGTGAACTGTGAGTCACCTATCACAAGTGCCACGTCCCTCACAAAATACGCCATATTGCTTTTTTCAATCTCAATGCTCTTTCGGGCTGTTAATGTTGAGCTAAAGAAAAAGTTAGAATATCTTGACATTTTATTGAAGAATGGTGGGTTGAACCGATTTATGGATACCCAAACCCTTTATTCATCTAGATTTGCTACTGAAAACATTTAAAATGCGCATGATGGAAAAACAAAAGCTACACAGAACAATGGCCAAAGAAAAATATTACCTTTTGCTTACAATAAATGCTGAACTATGACCTTTGACTCTGTATAAAAGGTGAAAGATGGCCTTTTATCTTCCATTAAATATAGGAGATGATATTTGATTTTCCAGAAAAGATGAAATAATTTTTGTGATCTTTCGTTTTATATAAAAGGTGAAAGATTACAAGAGGTGAAAAAGATTAAGATGGCATAGGGTTTAACTTTTGTATGTCTTTTATTGGGAACAGAAGGTGTATATATAAGTTTATATATTGCGCAGCGTTATGTTTTAGAAATATTCACCTTCAGCTGATAATTCATATTCTGGAGATTTTAGGATACGTATTCATGCCTGCAATGATTATTTTGTTTGTTTGTTTTTTTAATTTATTTCATTACTTGAAAAGAGAAAAAAAACAAGGAAACAAGATAGATCACGTTCTCCATAGGCAGAATCAAAAAGCAGCATCTTTTAAAATGAAATTTATTAATGAAAGCAGATTTTACCTTAACGTTTAGTTTAAAAACGAACAGCCCCCCCCCCCAGTGGCACAGTTGTATGTCTACGGACTTACAACGCTAGAAACCGGGTTTTGATACCCGTGGTGGGCAGAGCACAGATAGCCCATTGTGTAGCTTTGTGCTTAATTTCAAAACAAAACAAACAAAAAAGAACATAAAACTCGTCATTTAACTTATATATCAAAATAAAGGAAAAATATATATCCAGAAAATGTCTAAGCTTCTTTGTTTATTGTTTATTTAAAGTTAATCACAAAGCTACACAATGGGATTTCTGTGCTCTACCCACCACGAGTATCGAAAGCCGGTTTCTAGCGTCGAAAGCACGCAGACATACCGCTGTGCCACTGGGGGGCAATGCCTAAGCATTTCTGATATTGACTACATCATCATTCTATGATGAAGATATAAATTTATCAAATTAACAAATGAAAACTTAATGACAGGTTTTAAATAGATGATGCTTTTATCTAGAATATAAAATTCTTACTTAAGAAAATCATTCAATAGTAATTAGTGAAAATAAGTTTAGAAAATAATGGTAGAAGTGTAAAGGTTAAAACTTAGGGCATTAAAGGCTTGGGAGTTTAGGTAGTTTCTTTGTTTTAATCGTAAAGCTACACAATGGTCTACCTGCACTTTGCTCACCACGAGTATCGAACACCGAATTTGAGCGTTACATTATAAGGTCTCAAACTTACTATTGACCCACCTGGAAGGTTTATGAAATTGTAAAAATAAAATGAATTTATAGCACAAAAAATGAAAAATAGCTCCTCATATAACAAGATAATTAAATCATATAGATATATGAAATACAGATAAGTTACATATAGATACATTAAATATAGATAAGTTACATATAGATATATGAAATACAGATAAGTTACATATAGATACATTAGATACAGATAAGTAACAATAGATATATGAAATACAGATAAGATACGTATAGATATACGAGATATAGATAAGTTACAATAGATATATGAAATATAGATAAGTTACAATAGATATACGAGATATAGATAAATTACAATAGATATATGAAATATAGATAAGTTACAATAGATATATGAAACACAGATAAGTTACAATAGATATATGAAATATAGATAAGTTACAATAGATATATGAAACACAGATAAGTTACAATAGATATATGAAATATAGATAAGTTACAATAGATATATGAAACACAGATAAGTTACAATAGATATATGAAATATAGATAAGTTACAATAGATATATGAAACACAGATAAGTTACAATAGATATATGAAATATAGATAAGTTACATATAGATATATGAAACACAGATAAGTTACAATAGATATATGAAATATAGATAAGTTACAATAGATATATGAAACACAGATAAGTTACATATAGATATATGAAACACAGATAAGTTACAATAGATATATGAAATATAGATAATTTACAATAGATATACGAGATATAAATAAGTTACAATAGATATATGAAATATAGATAAGTTACATATAGATATATGAAACACAGATAAGTTACAATAGATATATGAAACACAGATAAGTTACATATAGATATATGAAACACAGATAAGTTACAATAGATATATGAAACACGGATAAGTTACAACAGATATATGAAATATAGATAAGTTACAATAGATATATGAAACACAGATAAGTTACAACAGATATACGAAACACAGATAAGTTACAATAGATATATGAAACACAGATAAGTTACATATAGATATATGAAACACAGATAAGTTACATATAGATATACGAGATACAGATAAGTTACAATAGATATATGAAACACAGATAAGTTACAATAGATATATGAAACACAGATAAGTTACATATAGATATACGAGATACAGATAAGTTACACATAAATACATTAGATACAGATAAGTTACACATAGATAAATGTTTGTATAATCAGCTCTATGAAAGAATAAATATTTGTTGAAAGAAATATTCAATAACAATACAACATTTTTGTGTATAAATTTTCATCATAATAAATCTAATAAAACACAGATGTAAAAACTGCCAGTTATTAAGTCACTTTCTCTTTAAACTTTTAAACAATTTACATTATTTAATCTGCTGCGCTTTGTACTTTTTTGTGTGACCTGTGACCTTTATCACGACCGCAAATAACACAGGCCTGCGAATTTAAACTTCATAAAAGTTGTTTTGGTTTTAATAACGGATTTTACATAATTCAA
>NW_013665622.1:229044-293069 GCF_000517525.1 Limulus polyphemus
GATCAAATTATTATCTCGTTTACCACAATGAACATATTTTATTGAATATATTTTATTTTATTATTGTGTTTGTTAACAAAAATACAAACAAACTGAAGAAAAGGGAAGAACATTGATGTCAAAGAATATGCACCCTCATTCATCCTGATTTTGTTGTGTGTGAAATCTACGTCTTTTAGTCTCCAAACTACGTGTTGTAATCTTTCTTTTATGTATTGCTTTATGAAGTTTTGAGAAAAATCTGTACGTGATAGAGAAAAGGGGATATCATTTTCGGATTCAGCGTACAGGAATTACTATAGAACGTGTAAAACTTTCAAGACAATAAAACTATTGTAGGCCTATTTCACTCGCCCATTTCATAAGATGTGTGATTTTTTGCATTCAATTGTTTTTTACAGGACAACGTTATGGGATATTTTTAAATTCACATTTAACGACGTTAGTTATTTTTTGCGTTCCAGTTATTTGCAAATTGAAAGATTTTTAATTGACAAACGAAAAAAAAAAACGTTTCTTCAGATATACAGTTTATGAATGATCAGAGGTGAATCAAATATTTTGCCACAAGCAACGACTTCTGTACGAAACGTTTTGAAAAGTTACTTCGTTTCATAAATGATACAAATTATGGACGTAATATACTGTTAACTGATCATTTTGTCACCAAAATAAAAACTTCTTCGTAAATTTCTATGCTTTTATTGTAGTCTTAAGGAACTTAAATATATATACCAGTTTCATATTTAATCAATTCGGTCAATTTAACAAATCCAGAACTATTAGTCAGAAGAGATTTAGGAATAATAAGTGGATTTAGTATGATGTTTCTGTGCAAAAGCTGGATCCATTGGACGTCAACAAAATTCTGTAGTATTTCCCATGTCGTCACATGTGTTGTTGATGTGGTTGAAAATCTCAGGCGGTGGGCATTCCTTTAGCGCCCATTTCCCCTTATTACACACAAAATACAGGGAGCAATCCCCAGGGTGGGGGACTTTTTCACCTACAGAGCAAGTTCCTGGATATGACTCTTTAAAAGAAAAAGAAAAATATTCAACGTATTTACATAAAAGTACTCTGTCAGGTTCATTAGCAACAAAATTTTGAAATTACAAAGTTATCGCTATGTTTCGGTATTTGGATGCTTCAAAGAGAAAGCATTATAGTTAATTATACTTGCCATAAGACATTAATATTAGGTCTATTATATTCTTATTACTACATGTTTTATTCGATGCCTTAGGTTGTTTCACGAGAAGAAAATAAAAAGTGTATAATAGTATTTCAACCACACTATGTCCATTATATCCATTGCCAACGATGTGTTTTCATGAGTAAAGGGAGCTTGACTCTCTAGATGAGGCACAACAAACACATAAGCCATTATATTCATCTGGAATATTTCAATACACACCTACCTTTTAAAGCCTGGCATGAGACAGGATTCAATTCCATAAGAAATTAAATGAAGTTGAAGTCTGAGAATGATCTTTATAAGAGATATTTGAATTAATAGTAATCCTGAGTAAAAATAATAAATTTCTAAAAGATTTACCCATCATGGCTTCACTTATTACACAAGCTTCCCTCTCTCATAGGGCATGGTATGTATATTTATTAATAGGCATACTATCCTTATAAAAGTTTCTTAATTTATACTTTTGGCTGTTTAACGGTCTCTCACAATGCATGATCATAACAAAAATGTTCATTGTGATTGTTCTGTCATGTTAATTACCACAAAGATAAGATTTTGATATATTCTCTTCACATAAGATTATATTCACTAGTGGATACCTAAGTATTACTTATTATTAAATTAAACATATTAACCCAAAAATGTCTTAAGTCTCTTGCAGGCGACTTTTTAGAGGCTCGTTTATATATGAATTACAATGTAATGATATTTTTTACAGTTTGGTTTGGTTTGTTTGAAGTTAAGCACAAAGCTACACAATGGTCTGTCTGTGCTCTGCCCACCACGGGTATCGAAACCCGGTTCCTAGCGTTATAAGTCCGCAGACATAACACTGTGCTACCGTGGGGCAGTTATATAAGTCTAGACAAAATTTTAACTTTTACTCCTGAAGATGGTGGTGTAAGAACACCGAAACAAGTAGAATATTTTTAGGGCTGGTCCTTGTTTTTAATAAAGTATTTACTGTGTAATTATTTTAGTATTGTACTCCTTTTAATTGTGTATATATATATATATATTGCCCATGTGCCGTTTTAAATTTTTAACGTTTATTGTAAATGTGATTGTACTGTCGTGTTAATAAGAGAAGATTTCAATTTCTGGAGGTCATAATGCATTTTGTTCTACATGCTAAGACCGTAAGACGAAGAACATTGTTCCTTAATGGATGAGAACAGATACGCACTGTGTAATCCTTTAATACAGTATTTAAGTGATTTAATTATATTAAAAGAAGCCGATAAACTCAAGTATATATATTGATCCTAACACAATCGAACTAATCTTAAGAGCTCTGAAATATTAAAACATATTACGGCATCTTCTGGCAGCTTTGTATTTAAAAAAACACACATATATATATATGTACATATTTCAAACTTCGTTACGTAAGATGCGCAAAACAAATGTCAAAACAAAATAAAAAGCAGTAAAGTTTGGTTTCTCACCAGAAATAGTCAAAGCATAGAAAGCTAAGGTGCTAACCAGAAGAGTCAAGATCAGTCTACTCATGTTGACGCCCTGGTATTCAATTCAGACCTAGAATGCACAAACTAGGAAGGCGAGTGGGATGTACCACTCCAGCCACACACACATATATATTCCTGTACATGACGTATCCCTTAAGATAGATTAATACCTAAGTACAAATGTACAATGTCACAAGCCTCTTTTCTACGTGTCTTTATTGAGTTCCAAGTCAGGCTGGTGCTAACTTATGACGTATTTTAAGTTCTACATCCTGGAATTAACGATACAATATATTGAAATTTAATTCATTATCGATCATGAACGTGATATAACTGTTGCTATGTGCTATGTTATCAGAGAAATTCGTTAAAAATGATATACTGATAATCATGAGAATTACCAAATGTACATACAACTCTGCAGTAGTCAACTTACACTTGCTTATCTACAGCCAGTAAACAGTCTCAAAGAAACAAGGTTAGATTTCCAGGTGTGTATCTAAAAAATAATTTAATAGGAGATCGCAGATTATCGTAATGTCACTCAAATGTACACGTTTTTTAACAGGATTAATGGAGACTTATTACAAAGATTGTACGTACAGTTTCTAACATTTTAAAATACTGTTTTAGTTACTTTAGTTATTTTACTTCAAAGAAAACGATTAATACAAAACTCCACCTGCTGGATCTATTTCAAGTTATTTCAAACACTCAATTTTTACTTTATAAGCCACACAAGGATATAGGGCAAACGAGTAGGGACAGTCTGTCGTCCGACCTCATGTGAGCATAAATATCCATTAAAGACTAGATAAACACAAAAGCTATAAAGCGTGACACGAGGCTGCCTTCTTGGAGCGGTCAGAGTTTCAGCTACGACGCGTCTCTCTGTATATAGTATAGAGTGTATGTGACGTGTATGTCTATAAAAATAATTTTATGTCGCTCCTCAGATTTAAGGCCTTGATTGACCATATAACATCAACCTTTTCTTCTGTTTTGAGTCAGCCTGGCATGGCCTGGTTGTTAAGGCGGTCGACTCCCAATCTGCGGATCGCGGTTTCGAATTCCCGTCACCGAAGATGCTCGTCCTTTCAGCCGTGGAAGCGTTATAATGAGAGGGCCAATCCCACTATTCGTTGCTAAAAGAGTAGCCCAAGGGTTGGCGGGAGGTGATAGTGACTAGCTGCTTTCCTTGTCTATCACTATCACTATTAAATTAGGGACAGCTATTGCAAACAAATCTCGAATAGCGTTTCGCGAAAATAAAAAAAAACAAACTATTTTGAGTCATCTGAATTATTTTTTTTACTGTAAAATTTGATTTTATACTGAGAAGTAAGTGTTATTCACAAGCGAAAAAGCAAATAAGGCGGAGTAATCCTTCAGTTACAACATTTATTAATGAATTGGTGCTTTACATAAATTATTTGAAAATAATGAACAGAAGAAAAGCTAAAAAAACTTAGATATTAATGACTTCTCATATCCCCTCAGTAGCTTAGTGCTAGATTTCAAGGCTTATAACGTTAAAAACTGGGTTTCGATCCCGCGGTGGGAACATTACGAATAGCTCTTTGCCTAGCTTTGTTCTTAACAACAAACAAATAAACACCTATCTATTGTTTTATAATTCATATCTTTTAAGCTTTCCTACACTTCAGAGTTTTGTATGTTTAACACGTTTTTTGTTGTTGTTGTTGTTGTTTTGAATAATTACGAAATTGCACATGTAAAAATTAGCTCCCAATCAATTTCGAAGTGTTTAACTGAAGCAATTTACATTAACAATACGTAAGTTGTAAAGTTGGGCGCTGGTAAGTACGTTTTAGTTGAAAGTCTTAGTGCTTTTAACTATTTTAGATATATTAAAAATTTGTATGCATGATATAATTATTTTTTCGACACAACGGTGAAATATTTGATATAATGTAGATAAATAGCTCCATCTATTGGAAAGATTGGAAATTTTAGGAAAGATATTTGGAGAATATTTATTTTACTGAAGTTCCCATTTTTAAATTAAACCAGCCACAAGTTGTAAAAATTGTATGCCTATAACATAAGAACGCATTTGAAATGACTTATATTTTTGTAAATAACATTTTTGCTGTGGGTAATGAAATGTTTAGCAATTTAGAAGCACCGGAAAATGTTTTCCAGTAGTTGCTGTATTCGTTTCTAAGTGTTTCGTAGAACGACCCAAGCATGAATCTTGAAACTAAACGAATAATTTATTGTTGACTATAAAAAAAATAATAATAATCTGATGACAGACTTTGGCATTGGGACATTAGGAGCATCAGAAGCAAAACACAGTGGAAAAAAAGAGGAAACAAACGAATAAATATGAAATCAAGAAAATAAATTCGAGGTTTTCAACTTACTCCCACAAGATGGTGCTCTACCCCGTTTTTATCGGCGAGGACTTGTACATTGTGGAAATCTAAAAAGCAGGTCTAAGCTGGTCACTATGGTCTCTCATTAGTCAGGATAATATTAGATAATATTATGCTTATGAGTTTTATGCAGCTCTAAATAGACGGTCTCAGATTGTCACTATGGTCTCTCATTAGTCGAGCTAGGTCAGTAGTAGTTAACGTTATGTTTATGAGTTTTATACAGCTCTAAATAGACGGTCTCAGTTTATCCCTATGATCTGTCACTAATTGAGCTAGATAACTATCAGATAATATTATACTAATGAACTTATATAGTTCGAAATTGAAGCTCTCAGTTTTTTACTATGGTCTGTCATTAGTCGAGCTAGGTCAGTACTAGTTAATGCTAATGCGTTCTATATAGCTTTAATAGCAGGTCTCAGTTTGTGGCTATGGCCTTCATTAATTGAGCTAAATACGTATCAGATAATGTTATGTTAATGAGTTTTATATAGCTCGAAATTGTGAGTCTGAGTTTATCAGTATGGTCTGTCATTAGTCGAGCTAGATCAGTACCAGAAAATGTTATACTAACGAGCGTTATTCAGTTCGAAATAGCAAGTCTCAATTTGTCACCATTGAGAATCAAAACATGTCTCAATTTAAAACACATTGTTTCAAAAGTAACCACTTCTCATAAGATATGGCTAAAACTAAGACACTGAAGATGACTCATGTGCTTATTAGCTACAAGATGTTTACTTTGAAACTCATTGATTTCAAATACTTTAATATGAGTGACAAACTTACAACTCTAAAATCTGAGGCTCAATTCCCCGGAGTGAACACAGCGGATAGACTAATACGGTTTTGCACTAAAACAAATAAACAAGCATCTTAAAACTGAGGACAAAATTGTTTTTAATTTGAGACATCAATATTCGCGTTTTTTGTAAATATCATATTGAACTATTACACTCTACTAATATATGTATATATTGATTTATTTGATGTTTAGAAATAAAACTACATGTGATAATTATGATGTAGTACATAACTTTCTCAATATTAAACTTTCATCCGTTTACTAGTAGTTTTAGCTTTCTGAATTCTGCAATAACTTCTACCAGAAGAGCTGCTAGTTTTCTACAATAATAATAATAACAATTACTAGCATTCTCATTGAAACACAACAAAGTATACACAATAAAGATAATACGTTTGTCTTCATTGGAACACTGAACATTAACTAAAGTATGGATTCTCACTGAAGTGTGACAGTCAAATATTAAATATAGTATTGATCCTGATGAAGGCACAATAAAGATAATACGTTTGTCTTCATTGGAACACAGTGAACATTAACTAAAGTATGGATTCTCACTGAAGTATGACAGTCAAATATTAAATAAAGTATTGATCCTGATGAAGGCACAATAAAGATAATACGTTTGTCTTCATTGGAACACAGTGAACATTAACTAAAGTATGGATTCTCACTGAAGTATGACAGTCAAATACTAAATAAAGTATTGATCCTGATGAAGGCACAATAAAGATAATACGTTTGTCTTCATTGGAACACAGTGAACATTAACTAAAGTATGGATTCTCACTGAAGTGCAAAAGTCAAATATTAAATAAAGTATTGATCCTGATGAAGGCACAATAAAGATAAGCTTATTAACAGGACATTTGATCTGAGAATAAATAGGGTCATTGCATAAAAAAACGTGTTTTTGCAGCGTTTTCATGAATTAAAATAATATTTAACTAGAATCTCTGCAAGAATCAGTTTATTTGTTATACAGGTATAAAATATTTGTTTGCAGGCTTGAGAAAGTAAGAAGATATGTCATGGTTTCGATGTAAAATAAAACCTTTCATTTTACAATGTATTATTTGAAGAAGAAAAATGTCTTTATTTTTTATTTCTCTATATAATACAAATAATTGTATTTCCTTATGTTTGTTATATCGAAGCAATTGATTTATATTCTATATTCATCATAATTCTATATGTTTAATAACTTTAATACCAGATGTCAGTTATTGTTACGACTGTTGCCTAGATACCTATTTTAAAGCAGTGTTCACAGTTTAATGAATTTGTATCACTCAGTACATTGTTGCCCGATGAAGGCTCCGGTAGGAGGGCCGAAAGCTCGCAAAATAAAAGCATTTTAACGTAGAGAAAAGTCCGTGTGTAATTATACGTATTAATTTATGAGTCTTAAACAACAAAGTAAGTAAGTTAAACAGTTTTTAGAAGACATAAAGCAGTGGCACCGTTGTATAAAATCTATCTGTGAAGAAAACATGATGTCAAGTTACCTTTTTTTGAGCGTTATTCCCACAAGCACAATAAACAATTCCGTTGTGCAGAAATGAGGAAATACAAAAATTAGTTAACATCACAAAGCTCCTTACTAAAGTTTGGACTTGTCTCATAGTCATTTTATTGCCTCATATTATAACGATAATTTTGTTTAGTTTATCGTACTTTGAACTTTTATCTAGTATTTGAAGCTCTTCACAAAAAAAACGAGGACGCTTGAAAGAAAGTTTAATAATGTCTATTCGGTTAGACTTATTTATGATACAATTCATTGTTACTTAATAAGCTAAATACTCACCGGTTCAAGTGCACACTGTGTTCAGTTGTTGATGGTTTTAATACTACCGAATATAAGAAAACAGCATTTTTAAGTCAGAAGAAAATTGAACGAGATGTTAAAAAAACAACTTCCTACAGATACATCTAAGAACACGAACAGTTTAAGATCTAAAATTGATTCAATAAACGTTTAAAAAACATGAAACCAAACTGAATTGTGTCCAAAAAATGTGGAACCACAGGCACTTCAACGAATCTTACATAACGTGTTCCACATGCTGTCCTTCTAATAGGAAACGAGTTTAGATTAACAGCAGTATTAACTCGACTTTCTCATGCTTTGACAGCGCCATAATCAGTCACGTATCTGAAATTAAGATAAGCTACAAATCACATTTGGTTCCAGACTTTTCAGGCACTCTATACATCGGAGAAAACAACAACAACAAAAAAGAAAAAGACCTGCGCCAGCAAAAGTAGAATTCGTGAACATAAAGACATACAAGTCTTCGTAATATCAATCTATTTGCAATAGTATATCTGAGGCCCAGTAGGTATCTGAACTTGGAACAATGCTATCTCAAATTAAAACACTGATCTCTACTTGAAACATTAGTTAGATTCCAGTGTAAATGAGTTGAATGTCAATGTTGTAAAAACAAAGTTGTGTTTTAATTGGTCTCTGAGAATTTCATTTTAAAGTGTAGTCTCTAGTCAGCAGAGACAGGTCGATAATGAAGAACATTTTGCTTATAAGCTTTATATAGCTGGATATAGCAGTTCCCACACACACTATAAACTGTGTTGTTGTTGTTGTCATAGACACAAAAGTTTTATACAAATATAAAAAAAATGGTTGTTATGTACAAAGTATGTCAGTTTTCGCAAGCGATGGGAAGCACTTATGATAGTCTATTGGGGATTTCCACATCAGTTACTCATGATAAATTACTAGCATATGTCAACATAATTCCTTCTGTAGACACAATAAAACGTTTTTTGAATGGAATCTTGCATGATGTATTTGAAGCACTTCACCGAAAAATAAATATATACATATAATTATTTATTTTCTTAATAATACCAAACTGCACCAACAACTCATTTGTCTCCTTAACGACGCTCATTCTTTCAAAATTAACAGGTTTATGTATTGATTTCCACCATGGTATTATTGTATTTTCGTCTTTCAGAAGTTACGCTATTGACAAACATTGAGAGAACGCAAATAAAGCATTAACATAAAAACAGTAATAGTAAACTTTGTAGAAACCGGGTATTTCTAGTTTATAACCATACAGTTACTTCATTGAACTATTTTACTGAGATTTATTGCTATCAGGCATGCAATTAGAACAATATTAAACAACAGAAACAACTGATTCCATGCTTGGTAGCTCTACATCTGTAAATAAACAGTGTCAAACAATTGACTGAAATATAATGCTATCAAGAATGCTGTTATAACGGTATTAAACAATGGAAACAATTGATTCCATGCTTGGTAGCTCTACATCTCATTTACAACAGTGTCAAACAATTGACTGAAATATAATGCTATCAAGAATGCTGTTATAACGGTATTAAACAATAGAAACAACTGATTCAGATGTAGAGCTACCAAGCATGTATTTACAACAGTGTCAAACAATTGACTGAAATATAATGCTATCAAGAATGCTGTTACAACGGTATTAAACAATAGAAACAATTGTTTGTTTTCTTTCAAAGTTTGTAGTGCACACTGGAAGGATTTGCACATTGTGATAAAAATTCAGATAAACGACCTTTACACTCCAGATGCATATATATATATTTGTTTTATAAATCAATTTACACAATCATTTTTATAAATTAACCTACACTTCAATATCAAACAGTCTATATGTATTAACCCTGAAGAAGCCGCAAAAATGAAACGTTGGTAGTAATAAATATATATATACATCTGGAGTATAAAGGTCGTTTATCTAAACTTTTATCACAATAGAAACAATTGACAGAGAGTTCCATCAAACATGCAGTTACAGCAGAATTAAACAGTGTAGACAACTAACAAGATACATTTCTATTAGTCATGTAGTTGTTTATAGCAGTACTGAATTATAAATAATTGACTGAGAGTTCCATCAAACATGCAGTTACAGCAGAATTAAACAGTGTAGACAACTAACAAGATACATTTCTATTAGTCATGTAGTTGTTTATAGCAGTACTGAATTATAAACAATTGACTGAGATTCATCACTATTAATCATGCAGTTACATCAGTATTCCATAATACAAATGACTGACTGAGATACATTACTATTAATCATGCAGTTACATCAGTATTCCATAATACAAATGACTGACTGAGATACATTACTATTAATCATGCAGTTACAACAAAATTTAACAGTAAAGATAACTGATGAATTAATTGCATTGCTGCTAATCATGCAGTTATAACAATCACCCTTGTCAAATCAGAACGAGTACAACAATTGGAACAACAACGGTAACGTTTTACAAACAGTGTTTGTATTTTGTTTTTCATGGCAATATCCACTGTGGTTACCTGCCACCATCCTCAATTTTGAACTACTGACCAGAAGAAAAACAGACAATCAGCATCACCCTGTCACCCACCATCAATGCTAAGGGATTGTCTGTCACTCCTATAATGCACCCACAGTTGAAAATAAGTTAGGAAGAATGTGCTATGTAATCTTAGAAAAATCTATTTACAGTAGTACATAACATTCAGCCAGTTAAGTTGTTCAATTAAAAATATACATTAAAGTAGATACATTCAACTTTATGATAAAACAACAAATGATTACGTAACATGCACAAAATGAAACATAGCATGCGAAAACCAATGTCATACTTGATAGGATTCAAGTCTGTAGAATGAAATAACCAATTCATAACCGTAATATTTTTCTTTTCATTTTATCAGCAAGTCATTTGTCGATTTCGCAGAGTGCTTAGGATCGTTATTCTGCTGGAATACAAAAATTCCGTTCAAAAAGTCTTCTAACACTGGATGGCGAATTAGATGGATAATTTTCTGGATATTTTGCAGCATTCATTACTCCTTCTATAATACAAAGATCCTCAGTGCCTGATGAAGAAAAATAAGCCCAAACCTTCACAAAATCATCCTTAAAAACTGGACATTATGAACTTTTCTCTAAAATATTCCACTCTCTTCCTCCAAACATATTGTTGCTTTCCTTGGTGAGGTTCTATTTTGATTTCGTCTGACCATAAAATTCGGTTGAAAAAAGTCATCAGGCTTCTTCGTGTATTCAATGACAATCTCCGATCACTTTCTTTTATGTATTGTTTTTAATGAAGGTTGGCATCTTTATTTTCGCTCGTGAATTTCTTGGCCATCTTCTTTCATCTCTCGTGTCAATTTTTTTATTTTTTTTGCAGCAATCCAATGATTTTTCTGAGCTTCTCGAATAATTCTGTTTCCAAATTTTGGAGAAACCTTGCTTAGTTTCCCAAATGTTGCAGTATTTTCAGTTATTTTTACCGGTAACCCACACAGTCTTTTCGGTAAACCATCGTTTCCTGCTATGTTTATAGTAGTTTGTTTAGTTATATCTGCCATTTTGATAGTTTATTCAACAGTTACTGCCAGTTGTTTGTTTTCAATCATAATAATTGCCATCAATTAGCAACGAATGGGTTTCATATGTTGATTCTCCAAGTACTTTTTTCAAAGTATGAAATTAGTTGTCCACATTATTTTTCATTTTATATATACGTTATTAGTAGGTTATTGTTTTATTATAAAGCTGAATTTCTGCTCTATCACCTCCCAGTGGCTTAGCGGTAAGTCTGTAGCTTCACGACGCTAAAAGTTAGTTTTAGTTACCCGTGGTGGGCAGAATATGGATAACCCCTCATTGTAGCTTTGCATTTAACAACAATCAACCAATTGTAATGTAATTTATAATTTTCAAGAGAATAATTAGAAATGATAAAACTCACAATATTTGTGGATTTTCTCTTTGTTCTGCTCAAATACTTTTCTTTGCGACTGTATGCCAGTAAAAGTTGTTATATTCTTAATGCAAAGTCTGCTATCTGCGCTTTGTCTCCGTGGGAAATGAATCCCTGATTTTAGCTTTCAAAGTTTGTGAACTTTACGCTGATCCACTGGGGAACGTCACCAATTGAATAACTCCATTTTTAAGGCTTTCTTTTTTTCATATATTTAATTAAATAATTTATTGAAGATATAACTATTTTTATCAGAAACGATCTCTATTATATTAGTATTTAGAAGCAGATGAACTAGTGGATATGATTATTGTTATATGTCATCGAAAGATTTGTTTGTTTGTGATAGAGGAAAGCCACATTGGGCAGGCTGGTATATCTACCGCGAGGAATCGAACCCAGGATTATAGCGTTGTAAGTTAGTAGACTTACTGCTGTCCCATCGGCGGATATAATCGAAACTATCGGGCGCTTCTATAAAATACAGTAATACTTGTATGGATGAAATGATTATCTATCATTCAAAGAATCGGACGCTTCTGTAAAATACAATGATAATTACATAAGTCACGTGATTCAGATATTCAGAGTTAAAGTAGTAAACACATATTTTTGAAATAAATTTAATTTTGTACGCATCTCTCTTCACATTCGAATGATTTAAAATAAATGCTAAAATGACAGAAGGTTGCTTTCCTATTTACCTTCTTCTCTATGACGGTATATTTCTACTGGCTTCTTTGTCGTTTACTAGTAAGACTGCCACACACGAAAATAAACATTAATCGTACATGCAAAGATGACTTCGGCTTTCAGAAGTTAAGTTTCTTTGACCATACGTCTTACAAAAACAGCCGTTTCTTACCAGGTGTGGCGAGAAACTTGTGAGGCTTTGCCAGCTTCAAGTATATCTTCAGTATATCTGTGACTGTGCCAAAAGGAATTACCAGCTTTATAGATTACAAGGTTCACTTTTATAGTATATAGCCTTTACTTTGTGGATAAGAGCATTACTCCGGATTGATTTAAAATATAGCTTTGGAGCTTATTGTTATTCTAAATGCTCTGCAGTTCAAGTTTGTTTCGCTATGATCGCTTACTTTTCCACGCTCAGTTCTTCGAAATGTCGTGTCTTTAGTTTCTATATCATTTTAACATTCTCTTCATATGCGTATCTTAGCTCGGAATGGACTATGATATATTCGTCTAGCCATGAGACTATCCATGGCGGGATCGTACTTAGAATCATCGTAATCCAAGTATAAAGATGTTAAATATGTCACTGTGGCGTCAAGACTCGAATATACGAAATATTTTTGTTTAGTTTTCTTTTATATTAGCGCAAACCAATATAATGGCATTTTTGCACTTTGTCCACTGCGAGGAATCAAACCATTAATATTAACGTTGTAATTCCTTAAAGTAATCGCTAACCCACCAAAGGACGTAGCCAAAGGCACTGAACTAATAAATAAGTCCTGTTAAGAACGTACGATTAATATTCTGTTGCACATTATTTTGAGATGAATATATAAATATCAAAATTATACATCCTTCTAAACATTCTTTATGATTAGAAATCCTTCAATGTTGATTGTGATTTCTTGGCCTATGTTCGCAAAATTTCGGATATTATTAGAATCATGCTTCCTTTTTCAGAGCCCAATTTTTGGGAAGAAAATTATAATTTTCTAAATGCTACTAATAAAAGTAGGTTAATGATATTTTAAATATACATGTAGTAAATTATAATGAATTAAAGTCTTTATCAGGGATGCTAGAAACAATACTACACACTTTACTCAGCTTTTCGGATCTACTTAATCTCTCTAGATTAACACTGAAACCAATTACATTAAACTTTATCGGCTTTAAATAATACTGTTATATGTGTATATTTGTCATAATTTGATAAAATACATGAAGAGCAAAACACTGCAATTCTGAAAAACGCATTGTCGACTTTTCATATATAGGTGCATAGAATGAACAATCTACAGAAAATGAAAAACTATTTTGGAAACATTATTTGTTACAAACTAAGTTTTTTCACAAATCTCCTCCCTAACAAGTACATTTCATGGGATAAAGCCGAAAATCAAACATACCTAACAAATACAACATTTATATCGTCCAGCCAAAGTATAGACTTATGGTATTGAAAAAAAAGATCTCTTGGGCAATGACTTGCAGGAGTTAAGATATAGATCTAAAATATTATTTTTACACTCCTCTGATTTTGAATCATAAATGGAAAAATTCAGAGCAATGCGCAAAATAAACATCTACAATTGATAATTTTATCACACATTTTAGACATTTGTAGATCTCTTCAATACGTTATTTGATAAAGTGTATACAAAGGAAACTCAGCTCTAAATGAAGCAGAGTAACACAATATTTTTGAAAAGATACAATCAAAGAACAATACAAATATAGAGAAAATACACATCCTAAAAATATATTCTCCAAGATTTACATAACTCTTAACATGAGACATAAATGAGGAATGATTCAGATGAGATATAATAATACCGAATGAATGCACTCACAATTGTCTCCAAGATTTACATAACTCTTAACATGAGACATAGTTGAGAAATGATTCAGATGAGATATAATAATACCGAATAAATGCACTCATAATTGTCTCCCAGATTTACATAACTCTTAACATGAGACATAGTTGAGAAATGATTCAGATGAGATATAATAATACCGAATAAATGCACTCACAATTGTCTCCAAGATTTACATAACTTATAACATGAGACATAGTTGAGGAATTATTCAGATGAGATATAATAATACCGAATAAATGCACTCAGAATTGTCTCCAAGATTTACATAACTCTTAACATGAGACATAGTTGAGGAATGATTCAGATGAGATATAATAATACCGAATAAATGCACTCACAATTGTCTCCAAGATTTACATAACTCTTAACATGAGACATAGTTGAGTAATGGTCCAGGTGAGATATAATAATACCCAATAAATGCACTCACTAAGCTATTTTACACATGTCAACACACTTTTTTATGTACCTGAAAGCTAGGTATATTTTACTAGAGCTTTAATGTATTAACTAATAATTTTCTCGTCGACAAGACCACAAGCTGCTAAAAATTACAAACACGGCTAAAACCCACACTAAGATAGGAAATCCAAAGAAAGCATGTTTAATTTAGTACACATCTTGTCAATTCCCTTTTTCCTAATAGCAACACTACTGCCATCCCAAGCACTAATTGTCTTACCTTCTTTCAGACCAACTCGGATTGGTAAGTCTGTATCGAGTTCCACTCCAACTGAAGACCTACAGGTCACTTCACTCAAGACCTGTACAAACGAGTGCCTTAAAGTAAATTGTAAAGCGTTTGGCTTTCAGGCAAAGGCTCCATCTTCAAATACCAACCGAATTTGTCAGATCGTCAAAGAATTCCATTCCTGGAACACCACTGACGACTTTTTAGAAGATAATGAAACTTTCGTGTTCTATGAAGTAAGTGCCAGTTAATGTTTTGATAATAATTTTATCGTAAGTGAAAATAAAGGATTGTTTGTTTGTTTTTTTTTGTTGTTGTTGTTTCATGAAATATTTCTTATAGTTGACACTTTAACAGTAATAGTATATAATATAGTATATTGTATATATAATACTCATTCAAATGAGTAAAGTAGCCGAGAAAAATTAAACTGGTTTTCTTTTTTTTTTTCGTATATAGTCAGTTGATAAAACAAAGCTAACGTCATATCATGTAATTTATTCAGAATTCAAAGTATCATAATTCTTTGCCTGAGCTTCATGACCCCATTTTAACGATTATGAGGCGCTGTTCACAGTATTTGACAACCATTATGAATGTATTTTAGTAAAACCCTCTTTTTTTTCTGTATTGTAAGCCTAATTTTTCATATGCTTCACTGTGGATGAAAGGAAGCTGTGTTGTACAGCTTTTCAAGTTCTAAATAGTGTTTTAACAGCTTTCCAAGTTTCTTCCCGGTGCTACATACTGACTTAACAGCTTTCCAGGATTATTCCCAGTGTCTACATGATGATTCTAGAGTTCTCAATACTAGAGTGTTTTACATACGTCAGTACTTTGATGTCGTGTATTAGCTCATCAGTATCATTCCACTACATAACGGTATCACGAAGATTAGTCTGAAAACAACGACACGTCGAACTTAGCTTTTTGTTTTAATTCCCAACACTATCACATAATACCGTCTATCAAATATTGATCTTTATAAAATAACACATGTGAAACTGTGCTGAAGATAAAAGTTACTTATAATATAACTTTAAATTTATACTCGTTATTTCTTTTATTACCAAACAGCTTTTATAGTTTAATTTATTAATGACAACGAGAACAAAACACACTATCAACATGTGGCTATTTTTAACTTCTTCTTTAGAGCAAGAGCTATACATATGATATATTACACTTTCTTGTGATGTTCTTGAGCCTTAAGCAGTGCTTTATTAAGTGCATAATTTGTCTTTCATAAAAATTATACAAGCTTTAATAATTATCTCTACCGTGAAAAAATTATATACATTTTTCTTTTTGTAGTATAAAGAGTAATCACCAAGTATGAGCAAATATCTTTTTCCGTTCAATCTGAAACTTTCTTCAGATTGTTTTTTTTTTTTTAAGAAACCATACATAGAAAAGAAACCAGATGCAGCTGAAATAGTAAGTAAATCAACTATTATTCCATAATATAGATATAAAATTCTGATAGTTTGAAGTATTTGATCCAAGATGAGATATTTTATTCAGGCACCTTCTTTGAATTGTTTTTAATCCGAAAGTATTACTCGTTATTCAGTTTACTTATCTGATTAATCTTTCATGATCTATACCAGCTGTGAAATTATATCTTTCCACATACCAGAAGGTTTATGTTAAACATATTTCCTGTGTTTAAGAATTATTAATCATTATCAGAATACCAACAGTTTTATGTATTTTTAGATACGCAGACCAACAGGCAAGTGGTCCTACACGTTCCAACGATCTTACGAGATTCCGATAATGCTCAAAGACAATGACATTGTGGTGACAGATTTCTGTCTGTACAATGAACTATTTATTGATATAAATTCGTAAGTTCCTTTCAAAAAAATAGTTTCATTATTTTTAATCTTTCAATTTAAACTAATTAATTTCTTAAATGTGAATATCATGAAGGATGTATCTCTATTTTACTAGTCCTCGTGATAATTAACAAACAATAATCAATCTCGGGTATATATATCCGGAAATGTTCCTTTTTTTTTAGTATTTCAAGCAACATTTGTACTATATAAGATTCTTCAATTTCATTATATCATACTCGCTATTTAACCGATTTTACATTTCTAAAAACTGTAAATAAGCTTCTGATACCAAATAGATTAAATTAATAAGTTCTTTTACGATTACAGCTTCATCTAGGTACTTTAAATATTTATTTTATCTTATGAATTTCAAATCTGCTCTTAAGTTAATAATACATTAAACAGTAGATATACGACATCTAGTATAAAGTGATTTTGTTTACTGTGAAATTAGCTCTTTATTTACAGTATAAACACTGTTGTTGTTGTTGTTTTTTCTGTATATTTAGGGCCTATTTCATTGGAATGCTCCAAGATAAAGTCTTGTTTAGATTGAAAGTGTATCCAGCTTCCCATAGCATTGAGTTGGTTGCTAGACCAAGACTGAAGTCTGATTCTATCAAAGTACACTACAACTCGTCCACTTCTCAAGGAAATATGATTCAACCTGGATTTTGCTTCCATGCTACAATACTTCTGGCACCTAAAGAAACTACTGTTACACTGAATGGCGTAATGTTAGCGCAGTTTCCAAGATATTATCGTCTAAGCGAAATTATTTATTTCAAACTAGACAACAGAAAGTATATGCTTCCACCTTCCACAACATTTTATGTTATTTGATTGTTTTCCCTGATAAAGTTTGCTAACATTTGTGGTAGAAACAATTGGGAAATTACATATTTTCTTACATGCACATAAAAAGGCAGAGAGACGTCACTTTAAGAATTTAAACTAATCTAGTTATTGTATTTTGTCACACATCTCTTGATCACTCTATTTAGCCTTCTTCGCATACACAATTTTATAACACCGGAATCTACAAAAATAACTTACTGGATCCTTTAATGTAGGAAGATAGCAGGAAACGCACTCAAATAATTCAGGCTTAAAAACAATTAATAATATGTACCAATATTACATGCATGTAGATTTTACATTTTAAATGTTTAGTTTCTATAGCTGATTTATTGATTTGTGGCTAGAACTTTCTTATATAGAAAGGAGTATTTCACGATCTTTAGGAGATACGTCCTTATTCTTGTATTTCTCCAACGATTACAGATTTTTCCGTCATCACATTAATTTTGCTATATCGGTCAATAAAATCGTATTGCAATTGTTTGTATCTAAGTCAACGTTCTTGTATTCAAATATTATGGGTCTAAAATCCTTACTGACCAGGAGAGTAGCCAGACATTTAAAAACTATACACACGAGGTCGGTCAATGATATCAACAAAAAACAATGATTTGGATAAAAATATATTATTATAAGTACTATACACTTACCTATAAATATATTATAGATATACACTTACATATAAATATATTATAGATATACACTTACATATAAATATATTATAGATATACACTTACATATAAATATATCATAAATATACACTCACATATAAATATATCATAAATATACACTTACATATAAATATATTATAAATATACACTCACATATAAATATATCATAAATATACACTTACATATAAATATATCATAAATATACACTTACATACAAATATGTTATGAATATACACTTACATACAAATATGTTATGAATATACACTTAAGTATATAGACTCATATTATATTATTCAAAGACGAGGGCAAGACACGGAGTTTTGTGGCGTCAAAGTCCTTGATGACCGCGTTGACGTCTACATCAATATCTTGGCTGCAAGAACTTCAGAAGAATGCTGCTAATGTAAAGGCAGATGATGAAGTCAAATGCGAGGATAGAGTGGAAAAATGATGAAGCGTCGTGACTGGATTTTTGTCTCGCTGAGATGGTGAAGGGTGTCTATGATGACAGGAAAACATGAGATGATCTGGTCGACGCTCTCATTTCGATGGGTTCGTTTTGTTTCACAGAACTTCTGTAGCAATGGGAGATCTGTGGCAGCGGCAAGAATGGTGTAGATCTGGAGACGTTGTGATGAAGAAGTACAACAGCTGGTCGACTATCTTCTACATCTTCTGGATGAGGACAACCTTTCATCTATGGGGCATGGCCAGGTTCAGGTTGTGACTGCGGCACTGGAAGTAGCTGACTGAAGGATGTAGCTCCTGATGCTGGTTTGAACACCATGAATATGACCAGACACATAACCGGCGCCGTCGTATTCCTGGTCGACCATTTTGTTGAGATCAATGTCAAAGCTCTGCGGCTGATTAAGGATTCTGTGTGTCAGAGCTTCACAGGTTGTTTGTCGTGTACTGACAAAAGGTATAAAATATTCTATGCACTGAAAATTGGGTGGAGGTGCAAAGTGCAGACATATAACCACTTGCTCTGTGTTGCTGACGTCAGAACGTTCATCGGCAATCACTTATAAAAGCCAGTTTGACGACAGGATTCATTGATAACATTCTGAACTTGCTACACAAATCCAACAACTCATTCTGCACAAGGGGGCTGAGGTAGGACACACTCTTCTGTGATACTTTTAAGCATTGCTGAAGTGCAAAGTCTGTCTCAGCTCGATACGTGAGAAGAGCCATGAAGTTGCTTCGGTCATCGTCTGATGATGGCAGATATAATGCTGAGGTTTATTTCAACTTGTCTCTGCACGCTTTGGACAGTGATACCATGGCGTTCTTCTGCTTGCCACAACAGACATCCAGATAGGCGCTGGCACGCTGTACTGCTGTCTGATGGCCCCGGGACGCTACGTGACTGGCCGCAACCTTCTTAGAGTTGCTCCAGTCTGTCAGTGGATGTCAGATCAGGTACCAGTCACAATCAGCTTTTCTGAAAAGGGCACAAGGAGAGCAGAAAAAACAATCTACATGACAACCATATCGCAGTGTCGAGATTGTTTCAGAATTGAAGAAATATTGTGGAACCCGACGCTTGGCCTTGCCTTTCTCACGAAATGGGACGGTTCAGGACTTATCTGAAACAAATCTGTGCTCCGAAATCTGTTCTCGTTGTACATCAGATAATTGCTCCAAAGGTGATGAATCTAGTTTGCCAATATCGATTAAGTGAGGCCCTGCGATTGCAGGAAGGAGTAGAACCAGATTCAGTTCGTCTTTGCTTCGATGGTGGTTATTCACCATCTTCACGCATGAATGTTATTTAAGGACGTTCAGCCTCTAAGAAGTCCAAAACATTGCAGCCCTCCACACTAGGTCCTTTGGAAATAGACTTGAAACACGAGACTCATTGTGGACACTCTGTATGAAGCGCAGTATGCGTAATAAACAAACAATATGAGCACCAATTTGATTTAACTGTGTACGTTATATTTCACTTATCACATATGAAACTGTTAATAGCTGGTAAACGTGTAAGCGTATCCAATTCACATTAGCAGACTAAGATAATTGGTTAGAAGGTTCGTAGACGTGATGGCCAATGAATGCGCGCTACTAGGTATGAATAGAACTTATTGCTGTGATAAGGACAAGTGACACAGTCTTTGTCATGAGATAAGCCAAGCTCCAGGAGTTAGTATAATGGGCGAGATTTACGGGTGTATCGCTGGAATGATTGTTAATCTCATTACATAACACTTTAGAGAAAAGTCATCGGAATTACGATGAGCACAAAGGAAACTACGCACGTGGATATAATTCATATGCTAACTACACCGTTGGTGTAAGACAAATATTTGTTTAATTCCACAATAATGTTTATAATTCATCCAAGTGTGTAAAATATATCCATGAGTGTTGTTTACATATATAGTCTATAATAAACATTTGACATGTCTTTGTCTTGATTTCTTTATGAATATTTTAACACTTTCTGTTTAAAACATTTTAAAATACAGTTTGCACTCTTAAAGTTTTTGCATTATCATTGATTTATAACTGAAGATCCTTTTCAATCTAATCAATCTTGAGAAAGTGAATATCATGGCTGCACCTTTATCGTTTTGTATCCGTTTTAGGTCTGCGTAATTTTAAAGTTAAATGTGTTTCTTCGTCCTAGTGTTTTTTACTTCAATGTGAATGTTCTGCATAAAACCGTAGAAGTTGTGACAAAATGGTAAGAGTTGACATTTCATTTAATTAAGTCAGTAAATCATGAAGTACGCTATATATTTATTCTATTTCTAATAAAATATTGATTTTAAGTATTCAAACGCTTTCTTTGTTATTGAAGTAATAAATTGACAATTGTGTCTAACATTTTAGCAATCGCGGAATAAACTAGTACATGCATAGTCATGTATTTAAACAATAAAATCAATCTGTACCGTGTTTTTACTGGTTATACATATGTTTAGTTTGAACGTGTTACTTACAAGGCGACATTCATTTTCAGGACTACATAGATTATTAGTTTGCATATGAAGAGTGAATGTTTTTATCAAAAGCATGCCTCTCCACGGAGTTATGAAGTATAATATACAAATAATCCATATATAAAACATCGAAATGGAGGGGGGATCCCAGTGGAGGGTATAGTTTGAAATGTTAATGATCGTGGGATAAACTACTATATGTATAGTCATATGTGGAACCATAAAATTAAACTGTACTGCGTTACAATTAGTGATAAATGTATAGAGTTTGAACATTATACTTATAAAAAATCCACACGAAACTGATTGTAGGTTAAATTAGTGTATGAATACGACGCATAGGATACATATCCTGAGCTTAAATGTTTTGGTGTAAAATGGAAAATGGGTTTCTGCGTAGATTGTAAGTTAAAGAGTATATGAATATTCATGAAGTAAACTATACAAATTATCCAATCTATAATATATATAACATAATTACACATATTAAAAGCCTTTATTTATTATTGAAGTAAAACTATAAAGTTGACTTTAATATAGTGTTAAGAACTATAGCAACATAAAATGACACAACTTGACAATTAATAACACCCTCTGGTGATTCGCGAATGAGACACATAACAAACATTTGCCCGCGCAAAATAAATGATCTAATCGCCACCTAATGGCGTATTTTGGAACTTTCTGCTCTCTCCTAGCAACACACCCTAAAACACCGCCTTATGGTGTCACTCTGAAAAACAATGACGTCACGTGACCTCATAGTCTCAAACAATACTTCTCCCTATTTCCCCCATCAAGGCGCCGGCATCCTTAGCTAAAATACAATTTTTCAGTCACTGGGTAATATACAGAAACAACAAAAATACATAAACTTGTTTCTACACATATGTTCCTCCTGGAGAAGTTATAGAAGGATTTTCTCCATGGCGCTTTACACAACTATTAATAAAGTGGCTCTGACGTGTTGCAACAAGAAACTATGAAACACAACGTTAGTAACCATGACCACCAGTATTTGATACTTATAGCAGAGCATAAACTATTTTACGCATGTCAACACACATTCTTATATATTTAGAAACTTGGTATACTTAAACCGGTGCTTTAAAGCATTAGCTCATAATCTTCTCGTCAATAGCACAAGCTGCTGAAAATTACAAACACGGCACGAAGAAAACATGTTTAATTTAGTACACATCTTGTCTATTCCCTTTTTCCTAATAACAACACTACTGCCATCCCAAGCACTAATTGTCTTACCTTCTTTCAGATCAACTCGAATTGGTAAGTCTGTATCGAGTTCCACTCCAACTGAAGACCTGCAGGTCACTTCACTCAAGACCTGTACAAACGAGTGTCTTAAAGTAAATTGTAAAGCGTTTGGCTTTCAGGCAAAGGCTCCATCTTCAAACACCGACCGAATTTGTCAGATCGTCAAAGAATTCCATTCCTGGAACACCACTGACGACTTTTTAGAAGATAATGAAACTTTCGTGTTCTATGAAGTAAGTGCCAGTTAATGTTTTGATAATAATTTTATTGTAAGTGAAAATAAAAGATTGTTTCATGAAATATTTCTTATAGTTGACACTTTAAGAGTAACATGCCTTTATTTGATTTATAGTACCACAAATCTTACAGCTAATTGTTACATAAAGTTATTTTACTGCAACTATTTTTAACATTAGAAATATTGCAAAATTTCACATAAGCACTTCACCTGATATTTTCCCATTCGAACGAGCATATCAAAACAAGAAGAATTAACAGTTTTATTTGGTTGGTTGTTTGAATTTATGCACAAAGCTACACAATGGGCTATCTGTGTTCTGCCCACTACGGGTATGGAAACCAGGTTTCTAGCGTTGTAAGTCCGTGGAAATACCGCTGTGCCACTGGGGGGTTAACAGCTTTAACCACAACAGCTTGTAAAAATGTGTTATCAAACAGCATTTACTTTCCACATTAATCAAAGATTACAAACTGTCAGTTATAACCAGTACACCTTATAACTATGTAAAATGTAATTACTTACTTGGTCCTACCAAACGGAATTTGTATACAACGTGTCCATCATCAAGATACGAAAACGTTAATAGCAATGAAATATAAGCCATCTACTATCAAAATTCATACTTATAACTAAATCTTACAAATGTTTGTTGCTAGTTAAGTACAAAGTTACACAAAGAGTTATCCGTACTGAGCCCACCACGGGTATCGAAACCCGGTTTCTAACAATTTTACAAATAGTAATTAAAAGCTTGTGTGTTTAACCATCTTGTAATCTTCAAACTACATGATATGATTAGACCAAAAGAAACACAGGAAAATCGTTTGTTACGATAACTATAAAAGAGCCTGCTCCTTATAAAAACATGATCAGCATTGGTTTTTTTTTTGTAAACGTTCATTGCTTTAACATTATCAACATGTGATTTTCTAACAGAAAGATGGACATAACAGGCAGCATGGTTGAAATTAACTAGCAGAGACCCTCAAAAGATTCGCGGTCAGATTAGTATCTTTATTGTAATAAATACTTCTTTAACTGTTAAGTCCAGGATTTCTAAAATAATACAGAAGAATTCTAATCGCAGTCATCGAATTTTTTCTTAGGCCTAACATTAGTTAAACATTTATTAAGTACGACCTGTATTCGATCAAGAGATAAATTAACACTCTAACTTGTATTAGCACAATTCTTTCGGTTAATTATTACGATAGCTATAAAAGAGCCTGCTCCTTATAAAAACATGATCAGCATTAGTTTCTTTTCTAAATGCTTATTTCTTTAATATTATCAACATTATTTTATTATTTATATGTAATTTTCTAACGTTGAAATTAAATACCATCATGGCCATGATTGGAAAGTTTTATTTATAACTAGCAGAGACCCGCATCTTTATTGTAATAGTTCTAAACTTTTAAGTACATGAATTTTATAATAATACAGAAGAATTCTAATCGCAGGAACTAAAACTCATTTTTTCTTAGTCTTTATTAACTACGACCTATATTCGATAAAGAGATAAATTAACACTGTAACTTGTTTACGTTTTTTTTTTCTTTGTACTTTAGTTTAGTTCAGGCTAAACTTTACCTTACTTAATACCATCAATAAATAATCGTATTCTGTTATTCTATTATTATATTATTCTACGACCTAGCTTTGGACATTTTAATAAATTTGATAAGCTTTCATATGTTGTTGTTTAGTAAAGTATATTTACATTGTTTAAATCCGTTGAAATGAAGTGAACACACATTTTTCAGGACAGGCGAAAACTGAGTATTATTGTAAGAGATAAGCAATTAGTTTCATCATCCTTACAAACAGTTTAGTAAAAATTAGCGGAAATTATACGTAGTGCACTATTAAGTTACAATGTGGTTGTTATGTTTTGATCTCACAGCCAAAAATACGTTAAACTTTATACTCGGTTCGTAATGTACTTCAAGATCATTAAGTACATAAGTATGTAAGCGAAAGTAAATAAGAATGTAATGATATATCGTTCACACTATATCTGCTATATCCAGAGATGACGGGGCCTTTCGCACATTAAGAGTATTCGTCCATCCAAATATAGTTTTAGGTGTTATAGCGTCCGAAAGTGTCCACTAAAATATTTTAACATTTTTTGTAAACAGAAAAAAAGAAGTTTTTGCACGATATTAATATTTGAGTGTAATGTGTCATATAAATTGAGCTTTATATGAATTAAATAATAAATTCAAACCACTTGTACTGATTACCACAAATAATAAGGAGCCCTTTGCTACATAGTTAATTCAGCTCAATTGTTGACCAATATTTGTTTCCCGTAAACCGCGTTTATAACACCTAGAATCTCAGGTAAATGACTGTTCCGAACCGAAGGTTGACCCTATGATGGAGCTCTGGATTTTGTAACTGACAAGCCAAGTTCAAATTCCTGCGACACCACAAAATATTCTCCACATTTTAAGCTGTGGGTGTGTTATAAGAGTAAAAGTCAATCACTTAATGTCGATAGTGGGTGGTGTAGTTAGGGTGACAATTACCAAGTAGGCTTACTAACTTACAATATAACTCATCTGATCGGTACTATAGAATAACCCTAATATTTACTTTCTGATCGACACTATACCAATAAATCAAACAAACGTAAGCCTAATGTAGTATAAATTGAATAGTTTTAAATAAATTGGCCCAATTTAACTTCAGTTTGCTCAAAATAACTCGCAATTATTTAAAATATTTGTAAGAAACCAACAGTATCCTAGAGGTTGAATTTTCCAGAAAAGAAAAGTCACGCTCCACACTTTGGAGCCGTGAGTGCATTATAAGATTGACTGCCAAATCCCACTATTAGGTTAAAGTAGCCCACGAGTTGGCGGTGAGTAATGTTTACTTAGTTGCCTTTCTGTTAGTCTATCACTTCAAAATTAGGGAAGCTCGAGTAGCTTTGAGTGAAATTCAACAACAAACAATTTAACTTTCAGTCGTGTTTCGGTGCAAGTTAGCTCAGTGGTTGAGCTCTGAATTTTGGAGTTCGCGATACAGGCTAGTCCCATAAAATATTACCCTGCATTTTAAGCTGTGAGAACTATAAGGGTGACAGTCAGTTAATTAGCATAGATAGTGGGTTATCTGTTGACTGGTTGTCTTCCATCTGGTCAGGAGGTAGATAGCCTTAGTAGCTTTGCCATAAATACAAAGGGAATAACCATTTCGACTACATACACGTTTTCTAAGTTAATTTCTTACATTTTTATATCGTCTGAGAAAATTAATGATACATTATCTATCTTGTATCATAACTACACCAAGTGGATTTGTGTCCTTTCACGTTTAGTGACCTGCGCTCTAACATATGCTTGTATCATTAGCACAAACACGCCCATTGTTCATAACTTTAGTACATATATCTCATACAATGAAAGTAATCGTAAAAGCTTTTATTTATTTCTTTACATTCAGATTTCACCGAAGTGGAACATTTTCGAGACGGTCAGTATTTATTTCTTTGTGTGTTATAGGTACCTGGAATTATACAAGTAATGTAAATTATATTATGTGTAGATCTAACTAGCAAACACGTTTTAACTTTTATAATTGAAAACATTAGACTCAATGATTATTTTCTCAAGCCTGAAATAACTGTAAACTTTTATACTCGTATTCTAAATATCTTATACGTATTCAGTTGGTAATAATATAACGTTGTGTATTTTTCGTTAAAATACTGTAACGTAATACCGTTTAGCAAGTATTGACCTTTATGAAATAACACATATGAAGATGTGCTGAAGATAAAAGTTACTTATAATGTTACTTCAAATTTACACTCGTTATCGGTCTTATTACGAAAGAGAGTTTTGTAGATCAATTTGTTATTGGGCATAAAACAAAACATGTTATTAAAATGAGGCATTTTTAACTTCTTCTCAAGGAATTGTTTATGGTTTATATTACAATTTTCCTTATCCTTTAGCAGTGATATTAACATTTTCCTAGTGACATTCCTAGCCTTTAGCAGTGCTTTATTAAGTGCATGACTTGTGTTCCATAATAATTTTACAAGCTTTAATAATCGTCGCCATAAGTACCGTAAAAAAATATTAGAAATGTTTTCCTTCTTGTAGAAAATATCAATTTATTTAGCATTATTAGTTCCAATAAATTTAAAAGGCAACACTTGAAATAAATGTTTTGTAACTTCTCCTAATGAGCTTCAATGCGAAGGTATCACTATATATGACCAAGCCCCGAAAAGCTTCAAATATTTTATTACATCAACATAATGTAAAATAAAGGCAGGTGTAAAAAGTTATCACCAAACACAAGTAACGCATTATATTTTCTTCCAATGAACATCTAACAACAACTTTCTTCAGATTCTCGTTTTGTTTGAATGCACTTGTGGTACCTTTACTGTGATTTCACTAAAGAGTTTAAATTTTCTCTGTATGTAAGATCATCATTTCTGCTTGTTCTATTTGTATTGTTTTACAGACACCAGCTATGGTAAAGAAACCCGATGGAGCTCGAATAGTAAGTAACTGACACTTCCATTAAACTTTAACAAATTGTCATGCTTTCTAGTCCTTTACAGTACGAGTGTAAAGTTCAATTTGAAGTTTTTGATAAAGGATGTGATCTGTTTTCGAGTACTTTTTTATGGAATTATTTTTTTCAAATCTGTAATATATTAAATAAGTAGTTTAGTATTACTCGTTGTTTGAGTGTAGTCGCCTATTATACAGGTAATTGTATCTTTAAGATCACACATACATTTCTACACATGGTTGTTTTAAAGTTTATGTGGTGTGTTCGTTGAAGGTTGTTTTTGTTGTACTTCTCTCACCGTAAAAGTGATCCTAAAGGCTTTGAAAGATTGATACTGCTATATGTACACATGAGCCAAAAGGTCGGGACAGATATCACTAGCATTTAGGTGTTTTTTTTTTATTCCTGTAAACTCCCGGTGGAGCATAGGGCCGCAACAACACCTCGCCAACGGAAGTTGTTGTTGCAGTTATTTGTAGGAGGTTGTTTTTTACGGGGTGGAGTTGCTAGCCCCGCGCCCAACCCTCCTCCTTTCTCATCCTGGACTTGGGACCAGGCAATGGCGGAGGTGAGCATGTTTGGTGTGACGGGGATTCGAACCCGCGACCCTCAGATTACGAGTCGAGCGCCCTAACCACCTGGCCATGCCGGGCCAGCATTCAGGTGTAACCGGTCCAAATTTGGAACTATTGATGAAAGACAGCCAACTAGAAACAACTACTGCTGCAATGGCTTTGCCTGGCTTTGAGCCAAATAAATGGGATTAACTGCCACTCTTAATATTGGGCAACAGTTGCGAAACGTGTTCATCGTCTTCAATCTTGGACCTTTCAATCCGCAGTCTGGCACGTTAATCAATAAGCCACGCCTTGCGCTATTTGAAAAATAAACTAACTGCTTCAACACAATTTAGTTAAAGGAAGAAGTAGAGAAAGGGTTATTGATTTTTGCTCCGCAAGTACAAATGATTTATATGCCAGAACTTTTCCCTTTTATAATCGTACAAATGAAACATTACATTATTCTATGACTTATGTGTCAATGGAAGTTCCAATTCTGAAACAGCTTCAAAAAAGCCGTCTTCTTATTAAATTATCCTGACGCATTTAAAATTCCTGGTATAAGGAAATGAAGTATTATAAGTTTCTTTAATGCTCCATTATCTACTGGTTTATAATTTTACGGCCCAGCATGGCCAGGTGGTTAGAGCACTTGACTCGCAATCTGAGGGTCGCGGGTTCGAATCCCCGTCCCACCAAACATGCTCGCCCTTTCAGCCGTGGGGGCGTTATAATGTGACGGTTAATCCCACTATTCGTTAGTAAAAGAGTAGCCCAAGAATTGGCGGTGGGTGGTGATGACTAGTTGCCTTCCCTCTAGTCCTACACTGCTAAATTAGGGACGGCTAGCGCACATAGCCCTCATGTAGCTTTGCATGAAATTCAAAAAACAAACAAACATTATAATTTTAAAATATTGTCTTGGGCAGAAACCCGAAAGCTTATCAAATACTGGGCTTAACTATTATTAATAATTATCAGAATGCCAACAATTTTATATATTTCTAGATACTCAATCCAACAGGCTGGTGGTCTTACGCGTTCGAGCTGTTTTACGAAATACCTATAAGGCTAGAAGAGAATGACATTATGGTGGCAGACTTCTGTCTGTACGATGAACATTTTACTGATCGATATTCGTAAGTTCCTTTCAAAAAGAAAATCAGTTTATTTAAACAAAATATTTCAATTGTCTTTATTATTTCTTTTTAAACACATTTATTTCTTAAATGTGCTCATCTAAATGAAAGAAGCTGCTGTATTGTCAGGAAGTCCTCATAATAATGGAAAACGTAATATACCAAAACAATAATCAGTCCTAATTATGTTTAGCCGGATATGGATTTTTTAGTATTTTAAATGACATATGTACCAGACTGAATTCTTGAATTTCGTTAAATTATACACAATATTACATTCATAAAAAAACTGTAAATAACCTTTTAATACTAAATAAGTTACATTAGTCAGTTCTTTTGTAATTATAGCTTCTTCGACGTACTTCTAACGTTGATCTTATCTTATGAATTTTAAATCTATTTTTAACTTCTTATTACATTAAACAATAAATATGCGACATCTAGTATAAAATAATTTTGTATGTTATGAAAACAGCTTTATTTTTATAGTAGAGACACTGTTTTTTCTCTTTATATTTAGATCCTATTTCGTTGGAATATTCTATGGTAAAAAACTATTTCTTAGGCTAAAAGTTCATCCAACTCTCCGTAAAATTGATGTGGCTTATAGAACAAGCAGGAGCTCTGCAGTTAAAAAAGTGCAATACGGCTCCTCTACTTCTCAAGGAAATATGCTTCAACCTGGATTTTGCTACCACGCTACAATATTTCTGGCACCTTACGAGACTATTGTTACGCTGAATGGCGTAATGTTAGCGCGACCACCAAGATATTATCACCTAAGCGAAATTATTAACGTAAGAATAGACAACAGAGCGTTTCTAATTCCGCCTTCCGCAACGTGTTATATTCTGTGATTCTTTCGCACGATAAAATATCTTAGCTTCTGTGGTAGCAGCATTTTGGAACAGTATTTTTTGAATGCACGGAGAAAATGGCAGAGTGATAAAACATTAAGAAATTAACTAAACAAATTATTGCACATTCTAACACATCACTTGATCATTGATAACACTGTTTAGAATATGTTCTCACACATAGTTTTTTTAACTTTAATTAAATAATAACAGAATCTAGAGAAACAATTAACTTATTAAATATTTAATGGAAGAAGAAGGCAACAAATGTACTGTAATAATCATATTTAAAAATACATTTTTTTTACATTTATACTTACACATCATTACTAAGATACACCGATATCATATGCATGTGTATGTTACTTTCAGTATTTATAATCTTTCATTTTCTATGAATGATATAGCGATTTATGGAATGGAGTAAGTAATGCTGTTAAAACATACCATAATGCAATTACTTGTAGCTAAACCAACAATCTAATTTTAAAATGTTGCGGGAATAAATTCCTTGCTATCAAAAACCTTTCTTTAATTCCACAATAATATATCTAATATATATATATATATATATGTATGTATGTATGTGTGTATGTGTTTAAAATATATCTATTGTTTTACTCAACTTTGCCTTCAATTTATTTTATTATTATTGGTACACCTTAGATCGCAGTTTATAACCGTAAAAACATTTCTGTAATCGAAGGTTTGAAAAATACGTACATATTTAAAATCGACATTTTGTGTGAAACATTACCATTCGCTGTCTAATATATATGAATATATTCAAGGAAAATTGTGTTTGAAGACAGTTATAATTAATTTTATAAATTCATTATTATTAACACCAACGACGTAAAACCGAATATCAATCAAACTAATGAATACATTAGTAGAACTAAGATTCAAGAAAATTCCTACTTAAATTCAGTAGAAATTCATTGGGAACAAATTAACTGAGTTATTCCAGTACAGATCTTTATCCATTCCAAAAAAAAAGTCGAATTATTGTAATTTCATAATTAATAGAAATAATTATTTTGGTCTTTATTAATATAGTAATATACGTTTGTATATCAAAAATAAGAAACTCAAAAACTTGAGCATTTACGAACGTAGGAATTTCCTCATCAGGAACAAAATGCTACATCAATCATTTCTCATCACTCTTAAATACGGTTATAAATAAATAATTGGAAATAGAGTTTTAAAACTACATGTGGAAAGTTTTGGAACATTTGTCTGTTTGTGTTGACTTTTGAGGCAAAGCTACGCAAAAGTTATATTCAAATAGCCTTCCGTAAATTTGAACAGAAAGGGCTAGAGGGAAGAAAACTAGACTACATAACCTACACGAACTCTTAGACTACTCGTGTCTCAGAGAATAGTGGGTTTGACCATCAATTTTGTAAAGTCTCTGTTGCCCTAAAATGCATCAGATATGCATTGAAAACGAACTATTAGAAACAAATGAACTGAATTTTCGGTTTTAGATTTCATGAAGGGATATCGGTGACTGGTATATTGGAGAACATATTGTGTAAGTGTTTTCTGGCTAAAATGTCGTTGGTTTCTGTACAGTTCTTATTTCTTGTACTCATGTTTCAGTGTTTGATACCATACTGCTTAATTCTACTCTGAAACGATTGGTACCATAAATATTCTGTATTAAGTTTTGTAATCTCTCACCATAGTTGGACGAATATAATACTACGGTGACGTTGTCTTTGTCGGTCGGTACTGAAGATGGTGTTGTCGTTTTTCAAACTTCTTAAGTATCCCGTTTCTTTTGATGTTAAGTTCATTGTTGATTTTAATGAACAACGAAGGGTTCGAAATGCTTCAAGAAGAAGAATATTTACTTCAACGGCGAGACGTTTTTGTCTCGTTTTTTTCGATTTTTGTTAGATAATCAGAGATTGGAAGAGTATTTGAAGTTGTAGCGAACGTTAAGACAAAATTGATCCCAAAATGTCGTTTTATCGTAATATTCAACGAAAGATGTCAGATAACAAAAAAACTCTCTATTTATTTCAGTGATGTTTAAAATAAATTTGACTTTGTCGCTTACATGGTACGTGGCCAGGCATGGCCCGGCATGGTTAGGGCATTCGGCTTGCAATCTACGGGTCGCGGGTTCGAATCCCCGTCACACCAAACATGCTCGACCTTTCAGCCGTGGGGGCGTTATAATGTGACGGTCAATCCCACTATTCGTTGGTAAAAGAGTAGCCCAAGAGTTGGCGGTGGGTGGTGCTGACTAGCTGCCTTCCCTCTAGGCTTACACTGCTAAATTAGGGACGGCTAGCGCAGATAGCCCTCGTGTAGCTTTGCGCGAAATTCAAAATCAAACAAACAAACAATACATGGTACGTAATTCCTGAGTGTTTAAAGAAAGGTAGGAAAGATCAATGACCGAAAATCTCTATCAGAGTTCGATTTTTTTACTTATTTTTTTTCTCTAAACATTATATTCTAATACTCTGAAAAAGTAAAAATCAAAACAACAATGGAATTTCCCCATAATTTAAGTACCATAACAACAATGGAATTTCCTCATAATTTAAGTACCATAACAACAATGGAATTTCTCCATAATTTAAGTACCATAACAACAATGTAATTTCCCCATAATTTAAGTACCATAACAACAATGGAATTTCCCCATAATTTAAGTACCATAACAACAATGGAATTTCCCCATAATTTAAGTACCATATCCACATCTTTAAATGTTCGAACTTGTTTTAAATAAATAAAAATCTCCATACAGTACTTCATCACATATAAAACATACAAAGTGAGGAAGGGTTGAAATATGGGAATAAGGAACCGATTAAAGCATAATAAAGAGAAACGATTTAATACTGGGAATATAATATAGAAGATGAGTATGTTATTCATTATTAAGCACAATACTACACATAGGTTTATCTGTGCTTTTCACACCATGGATATCGAAACCCAATTTCCAGCAGTGCAAGTCCGCAGACATTCTGCTGTGCCATTGAGGGTCGAGTGACTATGGACTAAAAATGTTTTCACGTTTATATTTTTGTTTATTTGTTTTTAATATTTTTATTATTATAAATAATGTAAAAATATGTATATCTATTAACTAGTTTATGCCAGATATGTGAAAAAGAACTTATTATTATCCCTAAAAAAACACTAAATAATAGATTAACAAATGAATAAATTAAGAAAATGACCAATACAAGCGCAATAATACAGTGGTTGTTCAGTGTGATCTCTACGATCCAAGTGATATCTCCAGATGAAATAGAACTCATTTAATGCACCATAGAACATATATATATGTTTTGAAGTACAGTATGAATATCTTTTTATGTTACAAACTACTCCATCTGTTGTTTTTTTTTTAGCAATAGATTCCACTTTATGACTTTTTGTTCTTTTTTTTTCAGCCATAATTCTCTAAATAGCCACACCGTTCAAACGGAATTATTATCTACATGAGATTCTCTTATAGACAGAGTTGTGAAAATGCCATTTTTAATGTTTCTATTTTGTACACAACAACAGTACCCACTCCAGACAAAATGTAAATTTCTGCCATTTTCTTTCTGTTGAACCTCTTGATTTGAAACTCATAAAAAATAGACATTTTTCGTCTCTGTATTTCAAGAGTTAATATTTGAATATAAACTATAATACCACCTTTTGATCACTAATTTTACCATCCTTCCTTTCATGTTAACCTAACATTATGGTTATGAAGTCGATTACATCAAGTTTCTGTTATGGTTCAATAAAGTTAAATTATTTAGTTCCAGACGTTTACAAATTACTTAGAGTTGAAATACTTTACTTTTGTTCCTCCAACCCGTAATTTAAACCACAGATTTCATAGGTATCAGCGATATTATGTTAGTTTACTTCAGTAAATGATTGTATTTATATATTAATTCATATATGCAAATGTTGGTCCATATTTTGTGCTTAAACGAAGTTCATACAGTGTAATCTATCAATATTTTGATATTTAGCGGCAGATGAACTGGTGGCTATGATCACTGTTAGGTGTCATCGAAAAACTTGGGCCGTTCTGTAAGATATAATAAGATTTGTATAAGTGACGTGATTCAGAACCCAGATTGGAACCCCCTTGTAATTTAATTATTTGCTGTGCCATTTTTTTTTTTACTACCATAGAGAATTTTCAGAATTGGATGTCACGTATTCATTTAGCTTTTTTTTTCTATCCATGCGGAAGAATCACGTGTCGAATCGTTTGGAAATCATCGTGAATCAAATGTATGGATGCTAAATACGTCTCTGGGATGTCACTACTCGCATATGCCAAAGCTTTTGATTTAGTACTGTTTCATATTTAACGCAACAATCTATCTGCGCTCCATCCACCACGGGGAATCGAACCCTGGATTTTAGTGTTGTAAGTCCCTAAACTTACCATTGACCTACCAGTAGATATATACAAGATCACGCCATTACCTGAATGTGCATGAATAAGATTCATTGAACCTACGCCATATTGGAGTATTGACTATAATTCCGAATTTGTTACGTGATACACATAATATGACAAACGTTTAGTAAACTGTACAAAAAAAACAGATGAGTTACAGAAGTATTTGTACTCAATATATATGTCTGTGAATTGACGGCATCTGTCTGATTCAGACTCTGACAAGTCACAATATAAGGTAATGTTCATATGAAGAATAACAAAACTTTCTCCCATTGAACTTATTGCATATCTTCAGTTTTATCAGCATCTCTGAACATTGTATCTTGTATTTACTTTCCTCTACCGTGAACTGACACTAACCGAACAATGTAGGGTAAAATATGTTTAAAAGGTCAAAGTTTTCGCACTTTGATCCCCACACGTGCACATTGGTTAACTAATAAGTAAATCATACTTATGAAGTGCGATTAACTTTCTGTTTCACATTCTCTTGAGATTCAATAAATATCAAATTATTCATCTTTGTAAACAGTTAATAATTTCATCCATCAAGTTTAGAAATATTTTAGTGTTGATTGTGATTTCTATGAGGCTACTAATAAAATCAGGTCAATCAGATTTTAAATCTACAAGTAGTGTCTTATAGTGTCTCATCAGTGACTCCAGAAACAATAACATACACTTTATTCAGCTTTTCAAGTATACTTAATCGCTCTGTATTAACACGGAAATCGATGACACTTAAGCCTAAACAGTGCTGGAATTAAGGGGTGATAGTGTTTGTCATAAGTTGGTATAGAGCATCTAGAACAAAACACAGAAATTTTGAAAAACGCAGATCTGGTTTCTAAAGCACTGACGTATAAGATGAAAGTTGAAAAGAGAAAAAAAAAAGTCTTTTGGAAATATTATTCGTTTCAAATAGAGTTTTTCCTCAAATTTCCTTCCTACTACGTACATTTCATAGGATAAGCCCCAAATTCATACACACATACACTAACAAATACAATGTTTATATCTAATCTTACAGCCAAAGGGAAGAGTTATGGTATTGAATGAAAAGTCTCTTGGTCAGTGACTTGCGGAAGTTAAAAGATTGATCTGGAATACTGTATTTTACACTCATCTTATTTTGAATCCTAAATTAACAAATTAAGAAGAATGTGGAAAATAAATATTTGAAATTTATATGACTTTAGCACATATTTAAGACAATAGCAGTTCTCTTTAACATGCTATTTCAGAAAATTTACGGAAGAAACTCTCCCCCAAACTACACGAAGAGTAACATGGTACTACTGAAAAGACACAGACAAAGTACAACACGAACATAGAAAAAAAAAGACACATTCTATGAATCTCTCCTAGCCTTACATAACTCTTAAAACGAGACACAATTGAAGAATGATCCAAGTGAGATGTAACTCCACAGATGAAACACGCCCACATATATCTCCAAAACTAATATAATTCTAATAAAAAGACAGAACAGGAACAAATACTTCAAAAGCTGGATATATAAAACAGTGCTGGCTTTAACAAATCCATGACCCAACAATGGACACTAATACAAAAAGCTCAAACTTCACATAGTTTTAAATAAAAATATATTAAATACTAAAAAGTAATTTAATTTTACAGAAGGAACCGGTTTGAAAAGTCCTCTAATGTTAATATAATTTGAACAATAAAAACGCTTTCTCGGGGTACTCCAAGACTAATCTAATTTTAAAGAATGAATCTTACCCAGACTACTATGTGACTAACATAATTCTACTCCAAACGATATACATTTTAAAACAACACGCACTAACTCATTAAACTTAGGGTTAGCGTAATTCTACAAAAAAAATAAATAGTGTAACTTAAAAGAAAAACACTCACAAGTCTGCGTTTTAGTAATTCTATGGAAACACACGTCCTAAGAAATTTTATGACCTGTGAATTACATTCCAAAGTTTGTTGTTGTTGTTTTTCTGTGCATAAATAATTAGAAAAATTCATGGATAAAAATAGGGTTCAATTCAGTTCTGAAGCGCCCCCCAATGGCACAGCGGTATGTCTGTGCACTTACAACGCTAGAAACCGGGTATCGATACCCGTGGTGGGCAGAGCACAGATAGCCCTTGTGTAGCTTTGTGCATAATTAAAAACAAACAAACAAACAGTTCTGAAGCTCCTTTCTATACATACGAATGTTTGATCAAGGAGGGCGTTTAAAGTGCGAAGCATGCCCTGTCTCAACATTTTTTTTTGTGAGTTCCTCCGAATTTAAACTGTTTATTTTGCCACGCTTCTAGTTAGTAGTAAAGTTTGTTTATTTAGTAATATATTTTTAATGATATGTGGCTTGTTAGTTGCAATCACTAGGCATTTTGCGGAATCAAAAAATAAATAAACTCGTTTTTATTCCAACGAGCATATTGGGTAAGTTATTAAATGATTTTCTTCGTCTCATATACATAACTATTGATAATGTGGCTCTGTCTCCTAGCAACGAGACACTATGACTACAAATATTTCATACTTATGCCAAAAAAAAAAAAAGCTATTTTACGCATGTCAACAAACTTTCTTATATGTTTCAAAACTTGGTATATTTGAACCGGCGTTTTAAAGCATTACCTTATAATCTTCTCGTCGTCAAGACCACAAGCTGCTGAAAATTACCAACACGGCTAAAACCAACACTAAATAAGTAGGTATCGATATATACGTAACCTAGCTATGTATAGTAATATGGAAAGTTTTAATGCTATAAAAAGTATTGAACCAAGAAAGTTACTTAAAATATTAAAAATGTTATCCCTACTTTCGTAAATCACAGTAATTATGTTAGTCTGAACCAAAATAGGAATAATTTTAAGTAACTCAGTTTTTCTAGTTTTGACTATTATTATTATTTTATACATTATGTTTTAACTTAAACGTGGACATACAGGTGGCGTGATTTAAAACCAAGTACCATGATGCTCATGAATTGAAAGTTTTTTTTTTAAAAAATAAGCAATTATTTTATTAAAGTGTTATATTAGTCTTACAAGCAGTTTAGTATAAATTAAAGGAAATTAAACGTGATGTACTATGGTGTTGTTATATATTGGTCCTCCGGCCAAAAATACGTCATAATTTAAAGTCAATTTATAAATTACTTTAAGATCAATAACTATATAAGTTTATAAGTGTTAGTAAAGAGGAGTGTAATTATAAGTTGGTCCGGTAACTTATCTGGGCCGAGCACATCCCGGTGGTCACAGTATCTTACTGTGTATCCAAGATTTCGTATTAAACGCGTCTTCTTTTTTTTTTTTTTTTTTCGTATGTAGTCAGTTGATAAAACAAAGCAAACGTAATATCATGTAATTTATTTAGAATTCGAAATATCATAATTCTTTACCTGAGCTTCATGACCCCATTTTAACGATTATGAGGCGCTGTTCACAGTATTTGACAACCATTATGAATGTATTTTAGTAAAAACCCTCTTTTTTTCTGTATTGTAAGCCTAATTTTTCATATACTTTACTGTGGATGAAAGGAAGCTGTGTTGTACAGCTTTTCAAGTTCTAAATAGTGTTTTAACAGCTTTCCAAGTTTCTTCCCGGTGCTACATACTGACTTAACAGCTTTCCAGGATTATTCCCAGTGTCTACATGATGATTCTAGAGTTCTTAATACTAGAGTGTTTTACATACATCAGTACTTTGATGTCGTGTATTAGCTCATCAGTATCATTCCACTACATAATGGTATCACGAAGATAAGTCTGAAAACAACGACACGTCGAACTTAGCTTTTTGTTTTAATTCCCAACACTATCACATAATACCGTCTATCAAATATTGATCTTTATAAAATAACACATGTGAAATTGTGCTTAAGATAAAAGTTACTTATAATATAACTTTAAATTTATACTCGTTATTTCTCTTGTTACCAAAGAGCCTTTATAGTTTAATTTGTCTTGAATTTGTTATGAGTATTTTAATACTTGCTCTTTAAAACACTTTAAAATATACAGTTTGCACTCTTAGAGTTGTAGTATTTTCAAATCAAACTGATTTCCCAAAAAAAAGTTTCTTGCAGAAACACCTGCGAATAACTGGAGGTTCAGTCCAGTGATTTAAGTGAACTTTATTAGAGAGAAAGAGTATATGACTATGTTTTTGGAGTTAGTGTAGAAATATTCGAAATTAGATAGTCTGGACACTTTTAAATTAGACAGATTCACCTAGTGACTTCTGTTCCCTGACAGCATTGGTCAGTTATCAGATTCATTTGACGTCATACTCTTACCAGCAAAAGATATTCCACTTGGTTTAATCGAGGCTCAAAATATGCTGAAATATTAATTGCGGACAGAAGATAATAAAATAAAATAATAAATAATAATAAATAATAAAATAAAAGATAACAAAAGAACAAAGAGCTGAGGTGGCTAGAATAAGATAGTATTCGGTACCTTAGACCACGTGGTGTTGCTATGACAGTATGAAAACTAAATAATCAATAATTTAAGAAAATTATATGACTGCAGATGTTAGAGTACCAAAGACGCCTTCGTTGTACACCGCCCCGCCCCAATGGCACAGCGATATGTCTAGGACTTACGACGCTATACTATGTTTCTATACCCGTGGTGGGAAGAGCACAAACACCCCATTGCATAGCTTTGTGCTTAACTACAAACAAACATACTACAACACACCCATCCCTCTCACTCAGGTTGATAGTTAAAGGTAACTTTAATTAATTAGCTTTAAATTCGCGACGTAATCGAGAAGTACGTTAAGCTTAGCTTCTCCTAAAATACTTACACGACAATAAAACACCATAAAAACCTTTAACTATGAAACTTTCAGTCATTACTATGATGAATCTTCAATGCAGGGAAATACACAAAACATATTTTCTTAACACTAAACCATAAATGGGAAGTGTGAATAATAAACATCAAACTACACGTCCTACACGTACCCATTTTTGTTTAACAATTATAACGAAGGACAAATATTATAAAAAATTATACGGCAAAAACAAAGTTAACAAATCAATAAAGTTACAAAAAATAGAAAAAAAAATGTGTAAAAGAAAGAATTATACCCAGAACGCGGTGATAACCTGTTCACTTTAAGAGCGGACAGTCTAACAGAGTAATAAAACTAAAATTAAACAAAACTAAAGCCTTTAACAGACATTACAAATGGATCGAAATAATAAACTACATTCAAATTACATTTCGAAAAGAGAAAATTAACAAATAAGTAAGATATTTTCAATTGGCAAATTAAGAGAAAAAAAATAGAGAGAAGACATCACAACATCAAAATCAAATTGTTTGTTTGTAGTTAAGCACAAAGCTACACAATGGGCTATCTGTGCTCTGCCCAACACGGGTGTCAAAACCCGGATTCTAGCATTGTAAGTCCGCAGACATCCCGCTGTGCCACTGGTGGGCCAAAATCAAGTTAAACTAAAATTCATTACAAGGAAATTAACATCAAACCATTCACAAACTAAATAGTAATTGAACAAACACAGGAATAAAAATATCTACATTTTACCAGGTCCTAAAAAATAGGGCCCGGCATGGCCAGGTGGTTAGGGCGCTCGATTCGCAATCTGAGGGTCGTGGGTTCGAATCCCTGTTACACCAAACATGCTCGCCCTTTCAGCCGTGGAGGCGTTATAAAGTGACGGTCAATCCCACTATTCGTTGGTAAAAGAGTAGCCCAAGAGTTGGCGGCGGGTGGTGTTGACTAGCTGCCTTCCCTCTAGTCTTACACTACTAAATTAGGGACGGCTAACGCAGATAGCCCTCGTGTAGCTTTGCGCGAAATCCATAACAAACAAACCTAAAAAATAGAATAAAACTGCAAAATAATTTTAGAAGACAAGCAGTATAATCAACTTTTTCAGAATATTTGTCTGTATTTTTTTCATGCATTTCAAAATTAGAAAATGAGATAATTTTTCCTGCAATTCTTATTTCTCTAGTTTGTTTGTTTTTAATTATGCACAAAGCTACACAAGGGCTATCTGTGCTCTGCCCACCACGGGTATCGAAACCCGGTTTCTAGCGTTTTAAGTCCCCAGACATACCGCTGTGCCACTGGGGGCCTTATTTCTCTAGTTTGTTTGTTTTTAATTATGCACAAAGCTACACAAGGGCTATCTGTGCTCTGCCCACCACGGGTATCGAAACCCGGTTTCTAGCGTTTTAAGTCCCCAGACATACCGCTGTGCCACTGGGGGCCTTATTTCTCTAATCATGGGCGTCCGCAGGATATATTACAGAGGGAGGGGGGAGATGACAAAATGATATCAAAGCTATAACTAGGGAAACGCAAAATTGATAATTCGGAACGCCCATGCCTTTCTTGATGACAACGTTTAATCTTTCAGACCTGCATTGCTTTTTCTTGTAAGTCCTCACAATAAATTTTTGCATCTCAAAAGATCTTGTAATAAATATCCTATAAAAAATTAGGTATTCACTTAAAAATTGTGTACTATCAATAATCAAACTGTGGTCTATATTGCTGTCGTTTGGATTTATAATTATGCATAAAGACTGTAATGTAACCCAAACTTTATATTGTCACTATTTCCTAAATCATATATATACCCTTTAAGCAATAGTTAGGCCTCTCGTGGTCTGACGAATCCCTGTCATACCAAACATGCTCGCCCTTTAAGTGATGGGGGCATTATAATATGATGGTCAATCGCACTATTCGTAAGTAAAAAAGTTGGCAGTGGGTGGTGTTGACTTCCTTCTAATCCATCACTGTTAAATTATGGACGGATAGCGCAGATAGCAGACGTTTAGCTTTGGGCGAATCAAAACAAACGTAAAAACGGATAAAAACATCTTGGAACTTTAAAATCTGTGAGTAATGATGTAAGAACCACTCTACATTCATGCAGGTATGTTAAGTCATTGGCAATAACTATACATTGGGAAACTCATGTATACATTCTTTATTTGTCCAATTCTAATGAACGCGTACGATTTTTTTTGTCTTAAAACAAAGAAGCATTTGATGAACATCTTAGGTCCAATCACTTTGGTCAGTGTCCAATGTTTCTTGTATATAAGAATCTGTTTCAACTGACCACGCATATGATTGAGCCCATCGATATTCTGCAAATGTTTTCAAAATGGGCAAGTGGAGCTCTAAAGAAATGACATCAAGTTTTTCAAATGAGGATTTGTGAAGAAGATGTGGAAGAAGAAAACGATTTTGCATTATCATTGATTTATAACTGAAGATAATTTTCAATCTAATCAAATCTTGAGAAAGTGAATATCATGGTTGCACCTTTATCGTTTTGTATCCGTTTTAGGTCTGCGTAATTTTAAAGTTAAATGTGTTTCTTCGTCCTAGTGTTTTTTACTTCAATGTGAATGTTCTGCATAAAACCGTAGAAGTTGTGACAAAATGGTAAGAGTTGACATTTCATTTAATTAAATCAGTAAATCATGAAGTACGCTATACATTTATTCTATTTCTAATAAAATATTGATTTTAAGTATTCAAACACTTTCTTTGTTATTGAAGTAATAAATTGACAATTGTGTCTAACATTTTAGCAATCGCGGAATAAACTAGTACATGCATAGTCATATATTTAAACAATAAAATCAATCTGTACCGTGTTTTTACTGGTTATACATATGTTTAGTTTGAACGTGTTACTTACAAGGCGACATTCATTTTCAGGACTACATAGATTATTAGTTTGCATATGAAGAGTGAATGTTTTTTATCAAAAGCATGCCTCTATACGGAGTTATGAAGTATAATATACAAATAATCCATATGTAAAACATCGAAATGGAGGGGGGGGGATCCCAGTGGAGGGTATAGTTTGAAATGTTAATGATCGTGGGATAAACTACTATATGTATAGTCATATGTGGAACCATAAAATTAAACTGTACTGATTGTAGGTTAAATTAGTGTATGAATACGACGCATAGGATACATATCCTGAGCTTAAATGTTTTGCGTAGATTGTAAATTAAAGAGTATATGAATATTCATGAAGTAAACTATACAAATTAGCCAATCTATAATATATATAACATAATTACACATATTCAAAGCCTTTATTTATTATTGAAGTGAAACTATAAAGTTGACTTTAATATAGTGTTAAGAACTATAGCAACATAAAATGACACAACTTGACAATTAATAACACCCTCTGGTGATTCGTGAATGAGACACATAAGAAACATCTGCCCGCGCAACATACATTATCTCATCGCCGCCTAGTGACTTATTTTGGAACTTTCTGCTCTCTCCTAGCAACACACCCTAATAACACCGCCTTATGGTATCACTCTGAGGAACTATGACGTCATGTGACCTCAGTGTCTCAAACAATACTTCTCCCTTTTTCCCTATCAAGGCGCCGGCATCCTTTGATCGCAGGTCAGGCTCCGTAACTACTGCTCTTTTCAGTCAAGCATTAGCTCATAATCTTCTCGTCATCAAGACCACTACCAGCTGCTGAGAATTACAAACACGGCTAAAACCCACACTAAGATAGGAAATCTAAAAAAAATGTTTAATTTAGTACACGTCTTGTCAATTCCCTTTCTCCTAATAACAACACTACTGCCATCCCAAGCACTGATACCCTTACCTTGTTTCAGAGCAACTCGGATTGGTAAGTCTGTATCGAGTTCCACTCCAACTGATAACCTGCAGGTCACTTCACTCAAGACCTGTACAAACGAGTGTCTTAAAGCAAGCTGTAAAGCGTTTAGCTTTCAGGCAAAAGCTCCATCTTCAAACTCCAACAGAATCTGTCAGATCGTCAAAGAATTCCATTCCTGGAATACCACTGACGACTTCTTAGACGCCAATGAAACTTTTGTGTTCTATGAAGTAAGTGCCAGTTAATGTTTTGATAACAATGTTATATTGTAAGTGAAAATAAAATGATGTTTCTGTGTTTTATGAACTATTTTTTGTAGTTAGTACTTTAACAGTTATATGCCCTAATTTGGCTTATATTTACACAAATTTTATGGTCAAGTGTTACGTACAGTTATTCTACTGTTACTGTTATTAACTTTAAAAATATTCCAAATTTTTCCCTTGTATATTTCAACCGACTTTTAAGCTTTAAATGACGTTATGTAATTAAACTAGAACAAGTATTGAAAAAAACATTTGTTACGATTTCTAGAAAAGTCTGCTTCTTATAAATATTAAACACTTATTTCTTTATTATCGTTATTATTATATATGATATTTTCCTACGTAAAGACAGACATAACAGGTAACATGATTAAGATCGTGTACTATCATTTTCATGACTCGAAGGTTTTATTTATAACAAATAATTAGTTTTACTCTCCATACAAGCAGTTTGGTATAATTTAGAGAAAGTTAGTGCACTATTAAGTCATAGGGTGGTTGTCATGTATTGGTTCCACAGACAATCATAAATGAGAGTAAAGACAAGTCGTAATGTACTTTAAGATCACTAATTATATAAAATTATAACTAAAGGAGAAGAATAATGTAATACTATATAAATCACACTATATCAGTTACATCCAGTGATGACGTGGCATACCAGTGCTCATCAGATAGTGTATGTTTCCACAAATGTTGTTCTAGATGTTCTTCTAGGATAAGTTCTCTAAATGTCTTCTAAAATAGTGTAACATTCTTTGTAAAAAAACAAAAACAAAACGTTTTGGTGAGACAAACACTAAATTCTATCCATTTTTACTGTTTCCCACAAATAATAAAATAGCTCTTTGTTATATTCTTAATTCCGCACATTTTTTTAAAGATGTTATCAATATTTATTTTTCATAAAATTAATATGTTAACTCCTTTTATCTCTGGTAGATTACTATTCAGGCCGCAGGTTGTCCCTGTGGTAGATATCTGGAGTTTGGAACTGGCGATCTGTGTTCAAATATGTGCACTAATACAGAATATTACTCACACTTAAAGATGTGTGTACGTTAGAAGAGCGACGGTCACTCTCTTATAACAGTGATGTTTGGTGGCATGGGTAGGGTGCGGTTGACTGGCTGCCTTCCCTGTGGTCAGTATTTAGAATTAGGGGCAGAGGCAGATTGCATTAGTACCTTTGCTATAAGTAGAAATAACAAATACCATTTTATTTTCGTTTTTCACAAAAACATTAATGACTTAACAGTTAATGTGTAGACCTACTAATTTATTACAGAACTCAGCTGATCGATATTATAAAACATTCTTACTTGTTACCGTCTCATCGGCACTATACCTACAAGGAAAACAAACTTAAGCCTAATGCAGTATAGAATTGAACAATTTAAGTAAATTGACTCAAATTAACTTCTGTTTCCTCAAAATAACTCGAAATAAATTATAATATTTGTAAAAAGTTAGGAAGATTATTAACCTGACATTAATTTAGTAAAATACGAAATTTCGAGAGCTTAGCTCTCGGGCTAAGCGCGTCACAGTGGTTAGGGTGCCAATCTACGTATCCAAGGTTCCGAGGTACGCACCCCGTTACCGCCAAATAAAATCACGCTCCCTTGTTTGGGGCCGTAAATGCTTTAGAAGATTAACGGTTAAATCAAGTTTCTCGATTAGAATAACCCACGAGTTGGCGGTGAGTGGTGTTTACTAGCTGTCTTTCTTCTAGTATGTCACTTCAAAATTATGGACGGCTAGTGCGACTCAAGTAGCTTTACGTGAAATTCAAGAAACAACATCTTAACTTTCAATCGTGTTAGACTTACTGGATGAGCTCTTGATTTTGGAACTGGTGAGACGGGCTACAATCTGTGTGGTAAAACAAACTTTTCCCCTGCACTTTTAGCTCTGCGTGCGTTATAGGAGTGATAGTCAATTCTTTAGCATGGGTTGTAGGATGCTGCTGACTATCTGTCTTCCCTCTAGTCAGTACTTCAAAATACGGTAAATAGCCGTACAAACTTTGTCATTTCAAGTATATACGTTTTCTAAGATTGTTTATATTTTGTATCGTCTGAGAAAATTAATGATACACAATCTAGCTCATATCATAAACAACACCAGGTGGATTTATGTTCTATCATGTTACGTGTTTGTTTATTTTTTATGGTTAAGCACAAAGTTACACAATGGGCTATGTGTGCTCTGCCCACGACGAGTATCTAAACCCGGTTTACAGCGGTATAATTCCGCAGACAAACCGCTTTGTCAGTGGGGGGTGGACTGGAGGGCACGTTACGTGAGTTGCTTGTTTGTTTTGTTTTTGAATTTCCCGCAAAGCTACACGAGGGCTATCTGCGCTAGCCATCCCTAATTTAGCAGTGTAAGACTAGAGGGAAGGCAGCTAGTCATCCCCACTCACCTCCAACTCTTGGGCTACTCTTGTACCAACGAATAGTGGGATTGACCGTCACATTATAACGCCCCCACGGCTGAAAGGGCGAGCATGTTTGGTGGGAAGGGGATTCGAACCCGCGACTCTCAGATTGCGAGTCGAGTACCCTAACCACCTGGCCATGCCGGGCCCCGTGAGTTGCACTGTAACATGTACTTTTCTCACTAACACAAACACGCCCATTGCTCATAACTGATACAATGAAAGTAATTGTTAAACCTTTATTTTCCTTATATTCAGGTTTCATCGAAGTGGAACTTTTTCGAGAAGGTCAGTATTTGTTTCTTTATGTGTGTGTTTTAAGTATCTGAACTTATACAAATAATGTAAACTATATTATATCCAGCATACAAGTTTTCAGTTGTAATACTAAAAAGAATACCATACAAGATACTTATTTTCTCGAGAGTAAAATAGCTGAGAACGTTTAAATTCTATTGTAAAATATTTCGTAAATTGTCAGTTCTTAAAAACGAAGCTAACATAATATGATATTAGGTATTTTGCATAAGAAACATCGCACGTCTTACTCTAGCCTTATGATCAAATATCCAGGATTATTGCCAGTTCTACAATTTCACTTAACAATTTTCCAGGATTATTCCTATTGTCTACATTTTGACATAACAGCTTTCCAGGATTATTCCTAGTGTCTACATTTTTACTTAACATCTATCCAGGATTATTCCTAGTGTCTATATTTTGAATAACAATTTTCCAGGATTATTCCTAGTGTTTACATTTTGACTAACAGCTTTCCAGGATTATTCCTAGTGTCTACATTTTGATTTAATAGCTTTCCAGGATTATTTATAGAGTCTACATTTTTACTACCAGCTTTCCAGGATTATTCCTAGTGTCTACATTTATACTAACAGCTTTCCAGGATTATGACTAGTGTCTACATGATGACTTTCTAGTGTTCGTTTTACTAGTGTCTTATGAACATCAATACTTTGATGTCGTGTATAAGCTCACCACTATCATTCCACTATATAATGGTATCCTGATGCTAAGCTTGAAAATATACTTAAAACTTAACTTTTTATTTTAATTCCCAACACTATCAAATAACACCGTCTTTCAAATATTGATCTTTATAAAATAACACATGTGAAGTTATGCTGACGACAAATGTTAATTATACTGTGACTTCAAATTTACACTCGTTATCAGTTTTATTACGAAAGAGACTTTTGTACTTCAATTTGTTATTGGACATAAAAACAAAACTCGTTATTAATATGATGCATAATTTTAGAAGCTAACACTTGAAAAAAAAAAGTTTGGTAACATTCTCTTAACGAACCTAATTTCAAAGCTATGGATGGGTATACGATGTGACCCTGTAAATGTTCATCTGGTTATTCCATCAACATTGGATTACTATGAAATAAAGACAAGATAAAAACAAGAATGAAAAGTTATAGCCAATGATAAGTGACCCATCTTTTTTTCAATCTACATCTATCAGCAACTTTCTTCAAAATTAAATTGCGTTGCAATGCACTACGATGTCGTTTATATGTTTATTTTTTTACATGAGAAATCATGATTTATGCTTACTAGGTGTGTATTTTTTTTCAGACACCAATTAAGGTAAAGAAACCCTACGGAGCTCGAATAGTAAGTAAACCATACTTTGATTTGTTTTCGAGTTCCTTCTTTGGAATGTTTTTAACAGGCCCCTCACGAGCCAGTGGGGGACATTTTTGTTGAAAAACCAACAACTACCCAATCCAGTTTTTCTTAATTTGAACTGAAATTTTATGGACATTTTTATTGGCTAAAAAGAAGGCATTTCCCACACTCTTTTAGCATTGGGGATGAGAAAAGTGATTTGAAGTGGTAAGGTGACACATCCGTTAGCGTATCACGAGTTTTACGGCCAAGCACAAAAAGCGTGGAAGTCTCTATATGACACGCAGAGGTATTCAGCAACCGTTCAGAACCACCTTGGTAGATATTGTGCAGCAAGCTGAGGACAATATTATGCTTGTAGCTACTTTCAAAATGTTCCTGTCTGCTCATCCTACTCCTGACCATCGTGATGCTTCGACCTTTCCGACCGAATCACAGGTGAAATTGTTCGTATTTCAATTGAAAGCTAAATATAAGAAGGTGATAGCAGGAGCATAAAAGGTTGACAATTGCTCCATTGATGATGCTGAGAATGGGGCTTTATTAATGTATACTAAATTTACTTCCAGCAAGTAGACATTAGTACTAGCTAGTATGGAGACTTGAGGATACTGTATTTCACTTTAAAATCTATCAATTAACAAACGAAAACTTGCTTCGAAGTTATCTCGAAAAGATACGTCCAAAACCACTCTCTTTTGGAGTTTCAGGATTGAACTTACTTTTGATATTCGCTCCTGGAGGACATGTTAAAAATCTGAAATATAAAAAATTGCTTCCTTTTACTTACCTGATTAAAGGTTTAGTTGTAAATTTAAGAGCATATAAAACGTTTTTGACTGAAAGTTTAGATAGTATGCTTGTTTACAAGTATTCTTGTTTTTACTATACCAATTCAAAAAGTAATCCATGAATCTTTGAAAGCTTGATATTGGTGTATTTGAACATGGGCCAAAAGACCTGGTAAAACCATTAATATTCAGGTATATCCGCTCTTAATTTTGAATAATGAGAGAAGGTAGCCGATGAGAAACAACCACAAAGGCCTTCTTTGGCTTGATCTAAATAAATGGGAATAACTGTTCCTTTTAATACTGGTCAATAGTTGCATGTACACTAACCATGAAACCATGCTTGGCTTCCTCTGAAAGATAAACTAAAGATAAAGTAACTCCTGTAACACAGTTTAGATAAAAGAAGAGGCAATGAAAAGATAGCTTGATTCTTGCCCCTCAATTACAAACAATTGATACACCAGAACTTTTCCAGTTAGCAATCATACAAAAGCCTTGTTAAGACTGTTCTTTTCATTGATACAGTGAAATTTGCAAATTTGAAACAGATTCGAAAGGACACTTTCTGAGTAGTTTATCCTTATACCTTTAACACTCTCTGTATTATTGTAAAGTCTATTTAATGATCCAATAATTAATAGTTTATAACTTGAAATCAGCGAGCTTTTCATGAAATACTAAAAGATATTTTTTCAATTTATGCTTAATTTCAACCTTACAGAAGAGTAGCCTGCTAAAAGCAACTGATTTGGAAAGTTATATCTTATGAAAGAGAAATGTGGGAATTACGGGGTGGGGGGAGTTTGTGAGCTTTCATGACCAATACCATGATGTCTTGGCAACATACCAGAAAGTTTATGATAAACATCTTTGCTATGTTTAAGCATTATTAATAATTATTGGAATGCCGACAGTTTTATATATTTTTAGATACTCCGACCAACTGACTGGTGGTCTTACGTGTTCCAAAGATTTTACGAGAATCCCAGAATCCTCCAAGAGAATGATATTGTGGTGTCTGATTTTTGTCTGAACAATGAAGATTTTTTAGATAAAAATTCGTAAGTTTCTTTCAAAAATAAAATCAATTTATTTAATTCAGCTGTTGTAATTGTTTGTAATTTTTCATTTTAAACTAATTTATTTCTTAAAACCTGCAAATTCTGATGAAAGTGGTTGCTGTATATTCGGGAAGTCCTTATTATGATGGACAATGTAATATACCAAAAAATTAATTAATAAATATAATTATGTTGACATTTCTTTTAATATTTCCAATGACGTAACAGACTGAATTCTTGAATTTCCTTTTATCATAAACGCGACTAACCCTAGTTTTGCACTCATAAAAGGTGTAAATCAGATTTTACTTTTAAATGAATGGCATGTTCAATTATAGCTTCATCGATGTACTTCAAACATTTACTTCATTTTATGAATTTCACATCTCCTGTTACGTTCCTAATACATTAAGCATTGGGTTTACGACATCTAGTATAAAGCGATTTTCTATATTATGAAATCAGCGTTTTACTTACAGCATAAACACTGATTTTTTTTCTCTGTATATTTAGGGCCTACTTCGTTGGAATGCTCCATGAGAATATATTATTGCTTAGATTAAAAATACATCCAACTCTCCATGGCATTGATGTAGCTTATAGAACAAGCATGAGCTCTGTAGTGCAAAAAGTGTATTACGACTCCTCCAGTTCTCAAGGGAAAATGATTCAACCTGGATTTTGCTACCATGCTACAATACTTCTTGCACCTAATGAAACTATTGTTACTCTGAACGGCGTAATGTTAGCGCAATTTTCAAGATATTATCACCCAAACGAAATTATTAATCTCAAACTAGATAACAGGGCGCTTCTACTTTCGTCTTCTACAACATTTTATATTATTTGATTATTTTTCTTGACAAAATTTCCTGTCTTCTGTTGCAGCAGCATTTCGGAACTCTCACACAGGCACAGAGAAAATGATAGAGTGACATGACTTTAAGAAATTATACTAAGCAAATTATTTTATTTCGCCAGACATCTCTTGGTTACAGAAATATTGTTCGTATAAACTTTTATCTGATTCCACAATAATATATTTAATATATATATATATAATATATCTATGGGTGTTTGTTTTACCCAATTACAGATCATAACTTTATCAGAATAAATCTCTCCCATGTTTCTGCACAATAAATGTTTTTGCCTTGCATTTTATTTCAATATTTTCTCATTACACTTTAAAATTCAGTTTAAAACTGAAATTGTCTATGAATATATTCAAGGAAATCTATACTTGAAGATAATTATACTTAGTTTTGTAAATTCGTTTGTTATCAACACCAACCAAACTAATTAATTTTTAATATAACTAAGATCCAAGAACAGTTCTACTTAAATTCATTAACATTTTCATTGGGAACAAATTAACTGAGTTATACTAATACAGACCTTTTTCCATTCCAAAATCATCACAGAGTCGAATTACCCTAATTTCATAATCAAATATTAATAATTATTTTCGTCTCAATTTGAAAAACTATTCGCTTATATATCCCAGTGTTATATCAAAATTGTAAACTCTATAAACTGAACGTTTACGAAAGGTAGGCCGTTCTTCATCAGAAAACAAATTGCTACATCAATCACTCCTCATCACTCTTAAATATGGTTATAGATAAATAATTGGAAATGAAGTTTTAAAACTACAAGTGGAAGATTATACAGAGTTTGTCTGTTTGTTTAGAATTTTGCGCAAAGCTACACAAAACTTATTTTCGTATAGCCTTCCCTAAATTTGAATAGAAAGGCTAAATGAAAAAAAAATTAGACCGCATAACCTACATCTACTCTTGGGCTACCGTGTACTATAGAATTCAACTGTCACTTTTGCAAAGCCTCCGTTGCCATAAAATACATCAGGTTTTGACTAGAAACTAGTTTGTGCTGCTAAATATTTATTGAAAAATAAACTATTAGAAACTACTCAACCGAATTTATAATTTCATGACGGAACGCTTGGCTAGTTCTTTTTGCTTAGTCAAAGAAAGTTCAGCATTTGTTTTTATCATGATCGTAGTCAGAAAATAAAATATACAACTAAGCTAATAACTAGTTTTGACCAGGTAACTTATTTTGATGTTTGTAAATAGTTTAAGTGAGTTTTTAATTCAGTAATTTTTGTGCAATGGTTGAAATGTTTGTGGTACTCTCAATCACTTACCAATTCTAACAAGTAAGAATATGTGTGATTTGAGCAAAATATCAGATTTAATACAAGGATAGTAGGTAACGACGTTGTGGCTCTTTTCCTTTTGTAGATCCTTTCTCTCAATTAATAGCTCTATATTTTTTCCAGTTCATGGTACATTCCATTTCTGTTTTGTGTTCTGCAACGGTGGATATATATTTCTCCATTAGTCTGATGGCGTTATTATGTTCTTTCCAACGTTGTTCCAAATGCTTGCCCCCCTAGTGGTTCAGATATAAATCTGCATGCTTACGATGCTAAAATCGGGTTTCGTAACTCGTAGTAGTCAGAGCACAGATAACCCATTTTGTGCCTTTGAGCTTAAGAACAACTAAACCAAATGTTTACTTGTCTCCCCTATGTATTTTGCTCCATAATTTCATGGTATTTACATAATAATTTGTGTTTTGGTTGTTTGCCTTTGGTTAATATGCTGCGAATGGTTCTGGCTGATTTGAAGCGGATTTCAATTCTGTGTTTCTTGCAGATCTTCTGAATACAGTAGTTCTGAGTTTTAGTATAAATGAGAGAGTCATGCTGCAGAGCGGTTTTATTAGCGTTTATTGGCTGTTCTTTTGTTGTGAATAGCTTGTTTAATGGTGTTTGTTGAGTATCCGTTGATTCCAACGATGGTGCTATATTTATGCTTGTAGTGTAGGTTTATTTTTTTATTCTCCTGAAGAGGCGGTATATTATGAATTATTTCACTAATTGAGGATCGATTGATCTGTAGATGAGATATTTGTCAGTGTGAGTTGGGTTTTTGAAGATACTGATTAACAAGTGATCGTCATGACGATGGACTGTCTTTGTTAGAGAAGGAAGTGTTCTTTTTTCTTTTTCAAATTCCATTTTGAATTCTATATCCAGGTCTCTAAAAATTGGTGAGGGTTAAACATTCTTCAACTGTTTGAGTAACACGAGTCCAGATGACTAAAGAATCGTCAATGTATTTTACTATAAATTGAGCTGTTTCTTAGCAGTGTTAAACGATTCCTTTTCAAAGATGTTCATAAATATATTGCCTAGAATAGGAGAGAGAGGTGACCCCATCATCAAGCCTATACTTTGTTCACAAAATTAGCATTTTATCAAGAAGTAAATGCTGTTCGTGCAGAGATTAGTAAGCTTTCATAATTATTTCAGGGGAGAGTGTTAAGTCAGGTTTGTTTTGTTTTATAATTCCTAGTTTAGAATCCAGTGTGGTTCGATGACTGGTATCTTGGAGAACATATTGTATATTTGTATTCAGGCTAATATGTCGTTGATTTCTGTATATATTTTTCTTTCTTGTATTCATATTTTAGTGTTTGATACCATACTGCTTAATTCTGCTCTGAAAAGATTGGTACCATGAACATAACTATGTAATTACATGGAGATTGTGTGACATTAACGATGGGTCGTTGTGGTACTTATGGGTTTGGGTTTTATTACTGTAAAATCAAAATTAGAACTGCTTGAGGTTGTAGTGAAGTGAGGACCAAAAGTATCCCGAAATGTCGTCATAACATAATATTCAATGTAATGTGTCAGATGGCAAAAACTCTCCAGATTATGCCATCTTGCAATTGGTGCCTCACAAGCAGCATTTCTTGTTTAGTTCCATCACAACTTTGCTACCAAATTTGGTAACCTCTAAAAATTTCAATGAAGCTGTGTTTCGTAGTAAAACACAATGCTCAAGTAGTGCTTGATCTTAAACTGTTCTCATTTGGTTACCAATCGTTTCTTCAGCTGCTGTTCTGAAGTCCATATTGAGCTTATAGACTGTAAAATAATGATTCCTGGAGACTACGTTGTTCAAAGAGCAGTAATTATGTGACATAATTGAAGTGTAATCAGCAGACAAGTTTTCTACCACAGAAAAGCATACACAGAAATGAACTACAACTTTATCTCCGTGACTGCTTTATTTCAAGCATCCTAATAGTTCTAACAGTTACCACGTTTATCAACTTAAAGATGAATTGGTTCGCCAAAACAACTGTGTATTATTTTATCATGGCATGCGAAACATGCACATGACTAAAGTGAAACAGCACTCAGGTGTAATTGTCCAGTATGTTAAACGTTTTTCCTTAATTTCTTGTAAATAGAAAAGAAAAGAAACAAAGAACTTTTGAAATCTGTAAGAAGTTTGTTTCAGGCTTTTAAGAAACAAGGTTCTAGAGACCCAAAGCTAGATTAGAAATGAGTTTCTATTCAACGCTCTATTTTAAATGTAACATAAATTAATCATAAATTGAATACAGTACTTTTAACAAAACAACCTAATGTTTTTAATTATAAAAACCAAAAGCTAATTTCAAGAATATGTAATGTAAAGAATTCCAAGCATCAATAATTTCACGACAGATATAAATAGAATGGCGCTTCTTGTTATAGAGAAGAATAAAAATTATGATTCGAGTAAGATTCTTCTTTAGCCTATTTCAAATTATGTTTTTAGTACGGCTGTGAGAAGTATCTTGAGCGATAATCATAAAAGACCGATTTTCTTTTAATTAGTGATAAAATTTGTTCTCTGTTTGTTTGTTTTTTAATAAAAAGATGAAACTTAAAGTTTGAAGAAATGTAATCGCTTGAAAAATATCTAGTGCTTATTAATTGATATCTTTTTGAAGTCAGCTTTTTTCACTTTACGATTCAGGTGGGTAATTATGGTTAATTATTTTCAGCGATTTTTACATATTTCTCAAAATAATATGTGTTTGTGATATAAGTCATCTCTTATCGGGACAACATATTGGATATTTAATTAATATCTTAGCCATTTCGAACCATTTTCCTGTACTTTCTTCTGTGATAATCATGAATCAACTATGACCTGAAACACGTCAACCATATTCCATGTGCTAGTAGTTTCTACAGAGAATGTTGTTATATGCATCTTTTTCAATCAATTTCCAACCATTTTCAAAATATTTAATAAAGTAATAATTATCAGGCAGTATAAGATTATTTATCAGGAATTATGAATATGTTTAGATACTTTAACCTTCACCTTTCATTAACAACTAATCAGTACGTTAATATGAATTACTACTAGCGATGGAAAACATTAGTCATGTTTACCAATCGTATACTTACTAGTTACATAAGAAAAAAAAACATCATTTAACAACAATTCACTACATAAACAATAAGAAACAACACACAGGTTTTATTCGCCGTTTTTACATCAGCTTCATAACCATCTAATAAAATGGCTTAAATACATTATAACATTTATTAATAAAACACCAACAAACAACAATTAGTCATGACACATTCTTATAATGAATTACAATCCTTAACAGTGATGCTACAAACAATAACATAAACTTTATTCAGCTTTCCGAATCTATTTAATCGTTCTAGGTTAACACGGAAATCGATAACATTTAAGCCTAATCTATATTGGTTTTAAACAGTGTTGTTATCCGTGTTTATCTATCATTACTTGGTATAAAGCTTATAGGGCAAAAAGGCAGTGTTGATTTCTCAAGCAGTGATGCATAGAACCAACAACGTACAGATTTGTAAAAAAGAAAAATTGTTTTGCAAATAATGAACGAACGAATCATTCCGAAAAATACGTTATTCTTTTCATAAAATGTTTTCTTTAAACCTCCTTCCTAACATTGCATATGGCCGATATTCATAAACACCTAATAAGTTCAATTTTTGTTTATCATCGGACATCCCAACCGTGCGGGAGTTAAAAGGTTGATCTGATATACTATTTTCACATGTGTTTGAGTTTGAATTTGAAATGCACAAATTGAGAGGAATGTAGAAATAAAATCTACAACTTACAATCTTTTTTATTCATGTTTTAAACAATAGAAGATCTGTCTAATATGCTAATTGATAAAATCTATATAGAAAATTCACCCCTAAACCTAGACACAGACAAAAAACAACACGAACATAGAGAAAAAACACATTCTAGGAATGTCTCCAAGCCTTACACAACTCTGAAACGAGACACAGTTGAGGAATGATCCAAGTGAGATGTAACTCTACCGATGAAACACGCCCACATATATCTCCAATGCTAATATAACTCTAAAAATGAGAAAAAGCAGAAAAAATACTTCAGAAATTGGATATTTTAAAAGAGTGACTAACATAGCACCTACAGATACAAGTAACTCCAAATGAAGTATATTTTAAAACAATGGGGACTAACTCATAAAACTTAGGATTAGCACGATTCTTGAAAAGAATAGCATAACTTAAAAGAAGAAAAACACTCTGAAAAGTCTTGAATTTTAGTAAGTCTACAAATTTTATGAACAAGGATAAATACCCATGAGACATTAGACCTATATTTATATTACAAAGTTATTTCTGTGTGTAAATAGTTAGAAGTATTAGCTGGTCAAAATCAAACCCTATTTACTTCTGGATTTCCTATCTACAAACACGAATTTTTATTAGGAACAACGTTGAAAGTGTGTAGAATGTTCAGGGTCATATCGTGTCTCGAACCTACGTTAAGCAGCCGGGAAAATTAACCCCAATACTATTCCCATCGTCGACAAAAAAAAAATATCTTGTGCGTTATTCAGAATTTAAAGGCAACATTCCTCCCTCTCAAATCGAAGCCAAGTTATTTTCCCTTGTATAGTTCGTTTTAGTCATAATACATTTTTAATGATATGAAAAATAATGTTCGAAATCACCGAGCAATTTGTGGAATCACACAAATCAATAAATTTGTTTCTATACACGCCTGTGTAACAGAAAAATTTAAGAAGAACATTTTTTTCGTGGCAATTTACAGAATTATTGATTATGTGGCTCTAACGTGGAGCTATGAAAAACAACTTTAGTAACCATGACCACCAGTATTTGATACTTATAGCAGAACACAACTATTTTCCGCATGTCAAAACTTGGTATATTTGAACCGGTGCTTTAAAGTATTAGTTCATAATCTTTTCGTCGTCAAGACCACAAGCTGCTGAAAATTATAAACTCGTCTAAAACACACACCAAACAAAGCAATCCGAAAAAAACATGTTTAATCTAGTATACATCCTTTCTATTCCGTTTTTCCTAATAACAATACTCCTGCCATCTCAAGCACTGATACCCTTACCTTCTTTCAAAGCAACTCGGATTGGTAAGTCTGTATCGAGTTCCACTCCAACTGATAACCTACAGGTCACTTCACTCAAGACCTGTACAAACGAGTGTCTTAAAGTAAATTGTAAAGCGTTTAGCTTTCAGGCAAAGTCTCCATCTTCAAACACCAACCGAATTTGTCAGATCGTCAAAGAATTCCATTCCTGGAACACCACTGACGACTTTTTAGAGGATGATGAAACTTTCGTGTTCTATGAAGTAAGTGCCAGTTATGTTTTGATAATAATTTTATTCTGTAAGTGAAAATAAAATGGTATTTCTGTGTTTCATGAAATATGTTTGTAGTTAGTTCTTTAAGAGTAACATGCCTTTATTTGGCTTTTATTAACATAAATTTTACAGTTAATTGTGAAATAACTTCATTCTGTTGTAACCATGTTTAATTTTAGAAATATTTCAAATCTTCTCAATGGAACATGCATAACAAAAGAGAAAGAATTATCAGTTAAAACCACGTTACCTTGTAAAATTCAACTGCGTAATAACATTTACTTTTCACATTCGAACTTACATAATTAGTGAGTAACGGGTACCAATTATAACCAATGACAAATTCAATCAAGAAAAATATTAATCAGGCCTTAAGTAAAAAATTCCAAGAGCCTAGCTTTCTGGCTAAGCGTGTCCCAGAGAGTATGGTGCCGAACCGCCTGGTTACCACTAAAAAAAAAATCACGCTCCGAACATTTGAACCATGAAGGTCAAACCCAACTGTTTCATGGAGTAGCCCACGACTTGGCGGGTGTGATGTTTACTAGCGGAATTCCCTCTAATCTATCACTTCAAAATCATGGACGGCTAACACAGATAGCCCTCGAAGAGCTTTAGGCCTACGTGAAATTTAAAAACAAACAACTGCTTATCTTTAATCGTGTTTAGGCGTTGGTGGACCCGCTTTTGGTGCGTTATAAAAGTGACAGTCAGCGCCTTAACGTCGATGGTGGGCTGTAAGATACTGTTGATTTGCTGTCACTATTTCGACATTAGGGACTACAATAGATAGCATTAATAGCTTCGCCATAAGCAAAAAGTGCAAACACTATATCAAGTTTATACGCTTTTTGTAGATTATTTTTTTATTTTTTCATATCGTCGGGGTAAAATAATGATCCACAATCTAGTTTGTATCATAAACTACAGAATGTTTATATGTGACTTACGCTGTAACTTATACTTGTATCATTAACCCAAACACGTCCATGTTTTACACTTTGGTATATATATAAACGAAAAATATGAAAGTAATTGTAAAAACCTTTATTTTCTTTATATTCAGATCTCACCGAAGTGGAACATTTTCGAGACGGTCAGTGATTGTTTCTTTGTGTGTTTTATTTATCTGGAATTATACAAATAATGTAAATTATATTATGTGTAGATCTAATTAACACGCACGTTTTAACTTTTATAACTGAAAACAACATTAGACACAATACTTATTTTCTCAAGCTTAAATAACTGCAGACGTTTAAACTCGTTTATTAAATATTTTATATATAGTCAGTTGGTAATTGTTTGTTTGTTTGGAATAAAACATAAAGCTACACAATGAGCTATCTGTGCTCTTCCCACCACGGGTATCGAATCCCGGTTTCTAGCGTTATAAGTCCGCAGACATACCGCTGTGCTACTGGGGGGTGTCAGTTTGTAAAAACATAATATCATGTTATGCATTTTGCGTTAAAATGTTACAGTTCTTGCCTGAACCTTATGACTTAACTTCGACTTTTATCAGCTGTAATTCACAATGTTTGGCAATCAGTATGAAAGTATTTTAGAAAAACCAGCGAATAGCTTCTTTCTATATTGCGAGCGTCATTTCCATATGCTTTATTGTAAACAAAAGGACACTGTGTAGAACAAATTTCCAGGATTATTCACATTGTCTACACGTTGAGTTAACAACTTTCCAGGATTATTCACATTGTCTACACGTTGAGCTAACAAATTTCCAGGATTATTCACATTGTCTACACGTTGAGTTAACAACTATCCAGGAGTATTCCCAGTGTCTTCATGTGACTTTCTAGTTACTTTTACTAGTGTCTTATGAACAACACTACTTTGATGTCGTGTATAAGCTCGTCCTTATTATTCCTGATTCCACTATATAATGGTGTCATGACGCTAAGCATGGAAGCATAGCACGCCAAACTTAACTTATAATACGAATTCAAATTTACGTTTGATATATTTTTTATTATTAAAGACGCTTTGTAGTTTAATTTCATCATGGGCTCAGAAATGAAAAACGTTATTAAGATGAAACATTTTTAGCTTTTTCTCTAGGGCAAGAACCGTACACATATTACAAGTAATATTCCTAGGCCTTAAGCAATGCTTTATAAAGTGCATGATCTGCCTTCCATAACAGCTTTAAGAAGTTTAGTAATTGTCACTACAAGTACCGTAAAGATTTTTTATCTTTTGTAAGAAACATTAGATTATGTAGCTTTAATGGTCCTGATAAATGTAGAAGCTAACTCTTTAAGGAAATGTTTCGTAATGTTCTCATAATGAACCTCAATTTCGAAGGTATTGCTGAAAATGCTCAAATGCTTTATTCCATCAACAAAGGGTTATTATAAAATAAGGATAAAATAGAAGAATAAGAATAAGTTATCATTTTATTTTTCCAGTCTACATCTTCAGATTCCGTGTTTTCTATCAATGCACTAAAATATTACATTCACTGTGATTTTGTTTTACAGATTTATTTTTTTTCTACATGAGAAATCGTGATTTATGCTTACTGGGTGTGTGTTTTTTCAGACACCATTCGAAGTAGACAAACCTTATGGAGCTCGAATAGTAAGTGAACCATACTTTGGGTGAGCTTTAGCAGTTTGTCATGCTCTATAGTCCTTTATAGTATGAGTGTATGGTTCAAATAGTGTGAAATCGTTCATCAAAGGTATGATTTATTTTCAAATACCTTCCTTGGAATGTTTTTAAAAAAATCTTAAATATATTACATCGATGATTAAATGTTACTCACTGCTTAGGTCTACTTACCTGATTTTAGTAGTAATGATAAATTAAGAGAAGATAATCATTTTTACATGTGTATGGCTAAACGTTTTAGTGATATGTTTGTTAAAGATTATTATTAAGTTACTATATATTTTTAGATACGCAAACCAACAAGCTGGTGGTCTTATTCCTTCACAAGTAGTTATGAGAGCCCGATAATCCTCGAAGACAATGACATTGTGGTATCTGATTTTTGTCTGAACAATGAACATTTCAATAAAGAAAATTCGTAAGTTTCTTTGAAAAAGAACACAATTTTATTTAAGTTAGCAATTGTAATTGTCTGTAATATTTTATTTTAAAATAATTCATTTATTAAAAGTACATATGTTTTTCCATCAGGAACATCTCGTAAAGATGACAAATGTAATACAAAAAATGTAATCAATCCTAAATATATTTATCCGGATATGATTTTTAGTAATTACAGTTATATTTATAATATACTCTTGAATTTCGTTAAATCATACACACTTCTATGCCATTTTTACTATCATAAACACTGTAAATAAGATTTTCATTAAAAAATTATTTACAGTTCGTTTTCAATTACAGTTTCATTGAAGTACTTCAAACTTTCATTTCATTTTTTGACTTTCAAATCTCCTCTTATGTTCCTATTACATTAAACAGTGAGTATACCACGTCTAATATAAAACGGTTCTTTGTATAATGAAAAATATCTTTACTTGCATCATAGACACTTCTTTTTCTCATTATATTTAGGGCATATTACGTTGAAATATTCCGTAATATTTTCTTTCCTGCAATATGTGCAACTGACATTAGAAATGCATTTGTTTAAGTTTAAGAATATAATGTCTCTTTTTCCCAATGGCTCCAGACTTCTGGGACACCTTGTATATTATGAAAAATATTTTTACTTGCATCATAGACACTTCTTTTTCTCATTGTATTTAGGGCATATTACGTTGGAATATTCCGTAATATAAAAGTACTGCTCAGATTTAAAATATTTCCTACTCTCCATGTCATTGACGTGCTTTATGAAACAAGCTTGAACTCTGAACTTCAAAAAGTACATTATGGCTCCTCCTCGTCTCAAGGAAAAATGATTCAACCTGGCTTTTGCTACCATGCTACAATACTTTTGGCACCTAACGAGACTATTGTTACTCTGAACGGCGCGGTGTTAGCGAAGTTACCAAGATATTATCACCCAAGTGAAATCAGCGGTTTTAAAATACACAACAGGGATTTTCTACTTCTGCCTTCTACAACAATTTATATTCTGTGATTGTTTTCCCCGATAAATTTTGCTGTCTTCTATGATAGCGGCATTTGGAAATTCACATATTTGCATACATACACAGAGAAAATGGCAGGCCGATGTCACTCTAAGAAATTATACTAAGCAAATTTTTGTACTCTGTAGCACATCTTTTGATTATAAATATTGGTATCATACATCATTCTCTTAATTCTTCAATACTTTATCAAATATATATATATATGTGTGTGTGTGCAAAATATATCTTTAACTGTTTTAACTTATTTTATCCAATTAGAGTTCAAGAATTTAACAGAATAAATCTTCAAGAAGTTTATGAACAATAAAAGTTTTGTCTTGAATGCCTATTATTCAGTATTTTTACACCTTTTAATTACACTTTAACATGCAGTTTATACCCGTAAAGATCGTTAAAGATCTTCGTGATCGTTCACGCTAGAGATGTATTCATTTAAATTGAAGTTTTGGGTGAATCGTTCCAATTCGCTGTCCCCCCTCAGTGGCACAGTAATATGTCTGCGGATTTACGATGCCAAAATCCGGGTTTCGATACCTGTGATGGGCTGCCCATTGTGTAGCTTTGTGGTTAACTACAGAGAAAGAAACAAACAAACCAATTCGATATCTACAAACATATTCCAGAAAATCTATACTTGAAGACAATCATAAATAAATCCATTATTATCAACGCCAACTACATTTAATCCACAACTGAATAACAATCAAACTAATCAAAGCTTCAGTTGAACTAAGATTCAAAACTATCCTACTCAAAATTATTAAAATTTCATTGTCAAAAAATTGACCGAGTTATACTAATACAGACAATTTTTTTAATCACATAACGCTTATTTTTCCATTTCTGAAACTGAATTACTGTGATTTCATAATTAGTCGTAATAATTATTTTACGTTCTTTTAAAAAGTAATATTTTTGTACAAAAAGAATATTATATCAAAAATATGAAACCCTACAACCTAAGGGCTATCGAAAGATAGATTATTCTTCATCAGGGGCTAAATATCATGTTAATCAATTATTATCGCCCTGAATATCGATTAGAAGAAAATAATTAGAAATATATTATAGTTTTCAAAACACACGTGGAAGATTCTAGAACGTGTTGTTTGTTTAATTAGAATTTTTGCGCAAATCTACATAAGGGTTATCTGCGCATAGTCGTTCCTAAATTTGAACTGATAGACTACAGGGAATGCAACTTGTCAATATTACCTACACCAACTTTTGGACTATTCTAGTCTAACCAGTTAGCGGAATTTGACCGTCTCTTTTATAAAGCCTTAATGACTATAAAATGCCAAGGACGTTTTTGCGGAACCAGACTAAGAACCACGAACCTCCTGATTGAAAGTCAGAGCATACCGCTGGGCCACGCCCGTACCAATTCTACAATGAATTTATGATCTTGAAATAGATATTAACTAGAAACTAACCAATGTCGCAAAATATTTATTGAAGAACAAACTATTAAAAATTCTCATATTCTTTACATTTGGTTTAATGTGCTGCGAAGGACTCAGATTGAGTTGAAGCGTACTTGAACTGCATATTTCCTGCAGACTTTTTAAACACAATAGCTCTGAGTTTTTGGTATGAATGAAAGAGTTATGCTGCAGCAGTTTTCTGGTTGTTTTTCATTTCCAAGTAACTTGTTTAATGATATCCCTTGTGTGTCCATTGTTTTAAATGGTGGTTTTCAGGTTTTGTTTTCATTAATCACCTAATATAATTTCCAAATACCAGCAATTATTAACCATACAGCAACACTCACCACCCATATACTGAATCTTACTAACTGTATAAGAAAAATTACTAATCATGCACCAATAATTTGCAGGCTTACGACGTTAAAAATTGGGTTTCGATACTCTCAATGGACAGAGAACAGATACTATATTATGTATCTTTGTGCATAACAACAACAACCAACCAAGCTACCTATTTATATTTTATATAATTAACAATAGCGATAATTAGCTGAAACACATTAACCATAGCCCGTGTACTATAAAATAGCAAATAGCAGAGAGTTCTATTAGCTGATATGGTGCATATTTTCAATCATTTAGCAACCATTTGCAAAATATTTAACCCGTATGAAAAAAAAGGGCAAACACCCAGTAATAATTATTAAACATATTAATTTTAATTACCAGGAATTACATATATATTAAGAAAGTTAACATTCCACTTTCATTAGCTGTTAATCAGCAAACTAATGGAACTTAATACCAACGATGGAAAACGTTTCAATGATTAATAACAATATACTTACTAGTATATCAGTTCTCAATAATTATTTAACAACAGAATTTGGCCATTGTACTCAAACTAGCATTGACATCGTACCCACAGACCACGGGTGGGCACGCCCTCACCCCACCCCACATACACTGACTTAATACTCCCAAACATTTGATTAAATATGATCAAAATATTTATCTAAATTAGAAACTAATAAGATAATCAAAGAAACAGTGGAAATTTAATTATATGAAAAGTAAAGGGCACTCCACGTATCATTATTTGTATGAATATTATTATTTTTTCTAATTGTGCCCCTAAACAACAATTTAGCTGCATGAAGTTACTATAAACTAGTAAGACCGTAATATTCATTCTCAACCACAAGTTAAAAATTAGCTCTTATTCTTTCATTCTTGCCGTAGTTTACAAAACTTAATATAATTCAACATAATCTTAATATATACTTATTCTGTTATATTTGTATATGACAATTGCGTCGTAAATATAAGTAGTGACTGCAAAAAAGATGGCGCTTGACAACACACATCAGCCAATAGAAATAGAACGCGAACGTAGTATCTATTCTATTATGGAATATCTATGACCTTAGATATACCATTTTTGCGGGTTATAAGCAATGAGGGTAGAATTAATCATGGTAGAGCCTTCATTCAAATAGACCTTACTCCCAGTTCACATCGCTTTAAAAGCTGTAGCTTTGCCACAACTTTTTCGAGTGTGATTTTAATCTAATATTTGCATTCATGAGTGATCCCACAATACATCTGAAAATATTTCCTTCTGTGATCCTACGTTTTTATTATTATAGGCGAAGTTAAAAACAAGCAGCTGCCTTTCAACAACTAGCCCGGCATGGCCAGGTGGATAAGGCG
>NW_013665622.1:293403-311800 GCF_000517525.1 Limulus polyphemus
CTAGTCTTACACTGCTAAATTAGGGACGGCTAGCGCAGATAGCCCTCGTGTAGCTTTGCGCGAAATTCCAAAACAAACAAACAAACAATTCAACAACTAAGGACTTACAACTTTAAAAATGAGTGAGAAACGGCATGGGTATGTTCAACTGAGTGCTCAAATTTCAATGATGAGGACTTCTACAAAAATTACACGAACCAATTGGTCCCAGAATAAAAACACTGGTATAAATGTATATTAAGCTATTCCCGCATTGTTCCAAGCTGTATCTTATATCCAATAGTTGTGGTGATATATATTTTAATTTCTTGTTTGTTTTAGAGCAAAGTCACATAGGGCCATCTTCTGTATTCAGAGCAGAGAATCGAACCCCGAATTTTGCTTTATACGTCCTTATAATTACCGCCGTGCCACCATGGGACTATTTTAAACGAATCAATCTTTTAGCTAATAGTGCTCTGATTTTAATTAAAAAAAACAACATTATTTTAACGAATTGCAGCTTTAACTCACAACCATCAATAAAGGTAAAAGTAAATTATTTTGTTTTATTCAGCAAAAAGTACCAGCATGTATGCTTCAAATAACGTAATAATAATAATATAAGATTTGATGCAAGTAACTTTAAAGGTTTTATCGATTTTGCACTTGATAAAACTATTATAACATCAAAATCAATCCAAACTGTCCAAGTTATAATACAATTACAGCTTAATGTAAGTAGAATATTTTGTGGTATTGTACAGTTTCGAATCCAAGTTGACAGCTCCAAAATCCCAGGTTCTACACAGGCCCAACTCCACGTCACTGTATTCAAATACGATTTACAATAAAGTATCTTATAGATAAAATGGCTAAACATGCTAAAATTTAGTATTTTTAATAAACTTATTTACATATGCAAAAATATTCTTCGTACACAGCAGTATCTATCCAGACAAAATGTAAACGTCTGCCATTTTGTTTCTGTTTGCTCATTGAGCTAAAAGTGATGTCAAAAACAGGTTGTTTTTTTTAAAGTACACTTGTTTTTACTAAAGAACACCACTCGCACTTGTGGAAATTTTATTGAAATATAAATGCGGATTATTTTATAACTTAATGGGTTTTTAATAATGAAGTTTTCAGCAAGTTTCACCCAATTTCTTAAATTAATAACTAAAAGCATTATTCCATATGATTTTATTGGGGAAAAAATAACGTTTACAACTTTCATGTAATCAATAAGGCTTGAAGTAAAATGGCACTGTGATATTGATGAAAGATGTAACAATTAATAATAGTAATAATAAACGAATATAAATCCTGGGCCAGGTACAAAAAAATGCATTCCCCATGACTCATCCTCCCCTATGTTTAAGCCTTGTATACTTTACAATTCCTGTCATGTTATGTTAACAAACAATTTTCACTACATAAAGTCACCCGCAGGGACAGCGGTAAGTCTTCGGATTTACACTGCTAAAATCAGGGATTCGATTACCCTCAGTGGACACAGCAGATAGCCCGATATGGCTTTGCTATTAGAAAACACACTACACAGAAACTTCTAAGGAAGTAAATCAAAAAGAATTCTTTAGATCAAACAAACCCTAATTTATTTCTTGTATTTAAATGTTGATTCATGTAGTAGAGAACATATATGTTATGTAATGTGAAAGACATCTGTACTGTATAAAAAATCATATACCATAATCAAAGTTTGAGACAGCTTGACTAGGTAATGAAAACTCTTTATTATAAATATACAACGTTTCAAATGAGCAAACTCAATTAAAAGGAGCATGATATGAAAAAGCAAGTTATTGGAATTATTGAAAATTCCAAGTTCACCATCTTAAACTGCTATATTCCACACTCTATTAGCTGTAAACTACCAATAATCTAATGCCAGTTCAAAATTCTTAATTCTTAAAAATTAAATCACAATTTTTACACTACACCTCTTCTTCCTTTGTTGTCCAAAGCTCAAATTTTAACACCAGGTTAAACAAGTTTATTAATAACTTCACACTGTTCCTCCTGTGGAAAAAATAAAAAACACTTTGATTACTTTGCATAAACTGATAAAGTTGAAGGGCATGGTACATCTGAAAACACATATAAAATATCATAAGGACATGTTTTGGTCAATAAGTTACAAATATGGCTATGTGATTTTAGAAAGCTATACTGAAACAGAATGCCATGATCTTGTTGCACAGATATATTTATAAACAACATGCCAATAAAGTTGCTAATAACTATTTCTTATGTTCAATTTTTAATTTATGTTGTATCTTCCATACAATCTCGTGGAATCTCGTACAATCACATATCTAGTGGCAATCTTGTTTAAAGAAAAATTGGCATTGAATGAATAATTAATCAACTTTATAAAGCATGAAAATTTTCTCCTTTTTCATGCAATTAAGAGGCTTGCTGAATAATTCATATTTGAATTCTTAAAACATAATTACACAGACAGTAAACCAATAACTAATTTTCTCTCTCTCTTTTAGAATTTCTAAAGAAATTACTTGTACAACACAAAATACCATTTATCTTATAGAGTGTAAAAAATGCAATCACCAATATGTAGGGCATATATACACAAACAACTCTTAGAGAACGTTTCAAAACAACCATAAATATTCTATGAACATCAACAAAAGATCTCCCTGTTGCTCAACACTTCAACCAACCAAATCATTCTATTAACGATGCTACTCTAATCGTGCATTGAAACCGACTTTAAAACTAAGGCTGATAAAGAGATAAAAACAAAGCTTATTGCATTGCTAATCTAAATATTGTTCAACCTAATGAAATAAATCTTGAACCTGGAATCAGTGATCTTCGATCATTGGTTTCTTCTCTGTCAGAAAAATATTTTTTTTTTCATTTAAAATTTTCCATATAATGTGAACTCTCAATGTTTACCCCTGATGTATGTAATACTTGCTATTTATTTATGATAATTTTCCATGCCTCTCTTTAGAAATTTATCTGCTTAACATTTCTCTTTCAGCCAATCTCCATGTGTCACATATATTTCACTTTAACAACAACGAACTGTAGATTTTCTTCAGCATTTGTAAACCAAATCATTTTAACGCTTTTTTACATAACGTTTTCAGCCGTGTTGCACCGAAACTGAGCCACACTTACCAACAGTACGTTAAAAATATACAAAAAACACGAGGCAATGCTGGATCAATATTACTATGTGTGAAAGTGTTAAATGGTAGCTTCCTTTTATGCACATACCTTTGCAGCAAAATGAAGTGCTGTTTGTCCCAGTGGTGAAGTACTATTAACATTCATGCCATATACCTGTACTAAGTGTTCACATGCTTTTATACTTCCTGCTTGAACTGCTAAATGGAGAGAATTTCTTCCAAGAGCATCTTGGTACAATATGTTAGCCTAAAAACACTAATTCATATTTAAACATACGTTATTCAAGAACATAACTATATTAAAGTGTTAAGGTTTACGTGATAATAATAAATTAAGTATATAAAATGAAAAAAATCACAGTATACGCATTTTTTCATCGGTGAAATAAATTTTTAATTAAATTTATTATAATATTTCATAAAATTACCTCCATTATAGTAGTTTAGGTTTTAAAGCATTATAAGTAACAGTAGCTAATAATCTTAATAAGGAGTTATTCTTCAAACAATTAAAGTAAGGAACTCAAACCATGTTTTATCAAAATATCCACAATGTCTATATGACCTCCTCTTGAAGCATCCATAAGGAGTGTGCTACCACAAGTGTCCTGTTGGTCAAGGAGATTATGCTCTCTATTAAAAATAATGTCCACTATTTTCAAATGACCATGAAGAGCTATAACCATCAGAATTATGCATCACATTTGGAATCAAACTTTCATTATTACCAAAGCTTTTACTGGTTAATAAATTCTTAAATTTTCATTTCAATTTTTAGTTATAACACAATTTATATGTACAAAAGCAGAACTGTTTAATGTAAGAATGGCAGTTTGTTTTTCAATTTTATGTATAATTGTTTATCATGTAGTATTCTACTGAAAAAAAATACCTTGATTATTTTTAGAAATATCTAGCTCATTCAATATAGAGTTTAAAATGTTCTATTTGAAAATTATCTGCAATTGTGACACGTGTGAATGTTTATATATGTAAATATATAAGTAAATATATGGGTGTGTTGGGCTAAGGTTTCTTTTACAGCAGGTGTCTGTGACTTGTTGGCGATAAATTGAAAAAAAAAACGAACAGAACGCACTCTACTTATTTTCAAAATATATATATATATATATATACGGAATAAGTTAAACATATGTACAAACATTTCTTACATTATGGAGGCCATAGTTATATCTTAAGCACTACATAGTTCTCTTCTTGTTGCCAAAGACCACTTAGGCCCATTCAATTGCTTTATAATTCAGTTGACAAGCCGAACTATCGCCTTTAACTCTCTTGTTACGAAATAAACTAAATAATCATGAAATATTCACTCAAAAAATTAATTAATTAATAATACCTACATTAAGCAGCCTTTTATATCTGACAATGCTTTTTACCTGTAGTGCTGCCTGGTGGGCAAAGTTGTATTTTGAACATAATCCATATTCCAATTATTTCTATTGAAAACAGCAGAGAATATCTGTTAAGCGCATCTTTTCAATAAATTATCAACCATTTGCAAAATATTTAATACGGGAATAATTATCAGGCAATTTCAGACAATTTATCAGGAAATACGAATATATTTAGACACTTTAACCTTCACCATTCATTAATAATTAATCAGTGCATTAGTACGAACTACTAGTAACGATGGAAAACGTTTTTCATGATTATCAATTGTATACTTACTACTTATATAAAAAAGACGTAATTTAACAAAACATCACTACATAAACGATAAGAAACAACTGATAGGTTTTATTCGCAGTTTTTACATCTGATTCATAACCATCTACCAAAATGAGTTAAATACATTACAACATTTACCACTAAAACAGCAACAAACAATAATTAGTCATGACACATTCTTATAATGAATTAAGATCCTCATCAGTGATGCTAGAAACAATAGCATCTTTCCGAATCTACTTCAGTGCTTCTCAACTGGGTGAATGGTTTACTCAAGGGTTAATGAGATCAGAATCAAGGTGAATGAGAATGATGGAGGTAATGAGTATTAATGTATATTTAAGTCATAATAAATAATTTTGCATTTTAATTTAGTAGTATTTTATCGTTTTTCGAACTGGGGTAAGTGAGCTGTTGTGAAGAACTTATAGGGGTGAATGATATTGGAAAAGGTTGAGAAGCACTTATCTACTTAATTGTTCTAGGTTAACACAAAAATCGATAACATTTGAGTCTAATCTATATCAGATTTAAACTGTGTTTTTTTTTCTATGTTTATTTATCATTATTTGGTATAAAACGTAGAGAGAGAAACATTTAAATTTCGAAAAGGCAGTGTTGATTTCTCAAGCAATGTTGCATAGAACCAACAACGTATAGATTTGTGAAAAGAAAAATTGTTTTGCAAACAATAAACGATCAAAATATTTTAGAAAAATCTGTTATTCCTTTCATCAAATCTCCTTCTTAACAAGTGTGTTTTATTTCATATGGCCGACATTCCTATACACCTAACAAGTTCAATTTTTGTTCATCATCGTTCATCCCAACCGATAAAGTCTAGTATTGATATTTGGCAGTAAGTTGTGGGTTGATCTGATATACTTATATTCACACGTGTCTGAGTTTGGGTCTGAAATGTACAAATTAAGAGGAATGTGGTAATTAAAATATGCAAGTTACATGATTTTGAATTCATGTTTTAGACAATACAAGATCTCTCTGATATGTTAATTGATAACATTTGTATAGAAAACTCACCCCATACTTCGTAAAGAATAACATAATACAACTGAACAGACACAGACAAATAAACACGAACATGGAGAAAATACATATTCTAGGAATGTCTCCAAGCCTTAATTAACTCTAAAACGAGACACAGTTGAGGAATGATCCAAGTGAGATGTCACTCTACCGATGAAACCCCACATATATCTCCAAGACTAATACAATTCTATTAAAGAGACAGAACAGGAAAAAAATACTTCAGAAGTTGGATATTTTAAAAGTGTGACTAACATAGCACCTACAGATACAAGTAACTCCAAATGAAGTATATTTTAAGACAAGGGGGGCTAACTTATAAAACTTAAGATTAGCACGATTCTTCAAAAGAATAGTATAACTTAAGAAAAGAAAAACTTTCTGACAAGTCCTGCGTTTTAGTACGTCTACGGAAGTGGTAGGTCTTAAGAAATGTTATGAATAAATATATATACCTATGAATCATTTGACCTAGACTTATGGCATAACGTTCTTTCTGTGTATAGAAGGATTGAAGTAATAGTTGATCAAAATCAGACTCTATTTGCTTCTGGGTTTCCTATCTACAAACACGAATTTGTGATCAGTAGCAACATTGAAAGTGTGTAGCATGTTTAGGTCTGGTCGGAAGCTACTTTTTAGTTGTGTATTTGGTAAGTTAAATGGGGGTATTGGGCTAAGGATTCTTGTACAGTAGGTGTCTGTGACTTGTTGGCGATGAATTCAATGGTAAATGAACAGCGCGCATTCCGCTTATTTTAAAATAATATATTCAAAACAAGCTAAATACGTGTACAAAAAGCGTCTGACAAGTGTCGTGAACCTGCGTTGAGCAGCCCAGAAAGTGAACCAGAATTTCTCCTCGGCGCCGAAAGAAAAATATTTTGTGAGTTATTCCAAATTTAAATGTGACATCCCTCCCTCTCAAATAGAAGTCATTTTATTTTCCCTTGTTTCTAATCAACAGTAAAGTTCGTTCGCCACAATACATTTTTTATTATTTTAAATAATTTTTCAAAGTATTGATCAATTTGTGGAATCACAAAGATAAAAATAGTCGTTTCTATACAAGCGCGTATAGTGGAAAAATTAAATAGGAACTTTCTCTGAGACTATTTTTTAAAAAAAACTATTAATGATGTGGCTCTGACGCGTAGCAACATTAAACAACGAAACAAAGCGTTAGTAACCATGACCACCAGTATTTGATACTTACAATAGAACATAAACTATTTTACGTATGTCAATACACACACCTCCTTGTATATCGAAAAGTTTGGTATATTTAAAGCGGTACTTTAATTAGAATAGTAGCTCATACTCATCTCGTCACTAAGACCACAAGCTGCTGAAAATTACAAACCCGAATAAAACCCACACTATAAATAGGAATCTGAAAACAAACATGTTTAATTTAGTACACATCTTGTCAATTCCCTTTTTCCTAATAGCAACGCTACTGCCACCCCAAGCATTGTCTTACCTTCTTTCAGATCAACTCGGACTGGTAAGTCTGTATCGAGTTCCACTCCAACTGATAACCTGCAGGTCACTTCACTCAAGACCTGTACAAACGAGTGTCTTAAAGCAAGCTGTAAAGCGTTTAGCTTTCAGGCAAAGGCTCCATCTTCAAACTCCAACAGAATCTGTCAGATCGTCAAAGAATTCCATTCCTGGAATACCACTGACGACTTCTTAGACGCCAATGAAACTTTTGTGTTCTATGAAGTAAGTGCCAGTTAATGTTTTGATAACAATGTTATATTGTAAGTGAAAATAAAATGATGTTTCTGTGTTTCATGAAATATTTTTTGTAGTTAGTACTTTAAGTGTAATATGTCTTTACTTGGTTTTTATTATAACAATTCTTACAGTTTATTGTTACATAACTTCATTCTATGCTCAATTTTAGAAATATTCCAATTTTTTTTTCAAAAGCATATTTTGCCATATTTACAAAGTGGAACATGCATAAAAAAGGAGGAACAATTATAAGTTAAAAACCACAATACCTTGTAAAAATTCACTGCGTAAAACATCTACTTTTCCACATTTGAATTTTCGTAATTAAAGAGTAATAATTATCAGTTATAACCAGTAATTTATTAAATCAAGAAGAATATTAATAAGGCCTTAAGTAAAAAATAAAATTCCGAAAGTTTAGCTTTCGGGCCAAGCGCGTCCAATTGGTTATGGTGCTAAACCGAATATCCGAGGTTCCATGGAACATGTCTGGTTACCGTATAAAAAAAAAATCACGCTCCGAACTTTTAAGCCACGAGTGTGTGTCATAAGAGTGTCGGTCAAACCCAACTATTTGATTAGAGTAGCCCACGAGTTGGCGGTTTTAGTTTTTTAATGAAATTATTTAATTGTTTAATTTTTGCATTCCCTATCAATCACTTCAAAATTATGGACGGTTACCATAGATAGCATTCGAAGGGCTTTAGGCCTACGTGAAATTAAAAAAAAACACGACAGTTTTGCATTAATCGTGTTTGGGCGTAGGTTTGCCCACACTTGGTGCGTTATAAAATTGACAGTCAGTGGCATAGTGTGGATGATAGGTTGTAGGATGCTACCGACTTGCTGTCGAAATTAGGGACTGTAGTAGATACCCTTAATAGCTTTGCCATAAGTAAAGATAATAGCTTTTAATAGCTTTGCCATAAGTAAAGATAATAGCTTTTAATAGCTTTGCCATAAGTAAAGATAATAGCTTTTAATAGCTTTGCCATAAGTAAAGATAATAGCTTTTAATAGCTTTGCCATAAGTAAAGATAATAGCTTTTAATAGCTTTGCCATAAGTAAAAAATGCAAACAGTTTTTCAAGATTATACTTCTCTATATTTTTCTTTTATATTTTTGCTTCGTCAGAGAAAACTGATAATACACGATCTAACTTGTATCATAACTATGTAATGTTTATTTGGGTTATACTTTACGTGATCTGCATTGTAACATATACTTGTATCACAAACACGCCAATTATCACAACTTTGAGATATATATATAAATGATAAAATGAAAGTAATTGTAAAAGCTTTTGTTTTTTCATTCAGATTTCACCGAAGTGGAACATTTTCGAGACGGTCAGTATTTGTTTCTTTGTGTGTTTTATGTATCTGGAATTATACAAATAATGTAAATTATATTATGTGTAGATCTAACTAACACACACGTTTTAACTTTTTATAATTGAAAAGAACATTAGATACAATACTTATTCTCAAGCTTAAATAACTGCAGATGTTTAAACTCGTTTGCTAATTTTTTTTGCAGTCAATTGATAAAAAGAAAGGTAACATAATATCGTGTTTCTACTTTTATCACTTGCTGTTGATAGTTTTGGCAATCATTATGAAAGTATTTTAGAAAACCAGCGAATAGCATGATGATTTTCTAGTTTTTTTACTAGTGTCTCATGAACATTAATACTTTGATGTCTTGTATAAGCTCGTCCCTATTAGTCCTGATTCCACTATATAATGGTGTCAATGACGTTAAGCCTTGAATCATAGCACGTCAAGCTTTACTTGTGATACGAATTCAAATTTACGTTTAAATAATGTCTTATTATTAAAGACGCTTTGTAATTTAATTTCATCATGGGCTCAGAAATAAAAAGATGTTATCAACATGAGACATATATTTTTAACTTCTTCTTCCTGGCAAGAACCGTACAAGTGATATTCCTAGGCCTTAAGCAATGCTTTATAAAGTGCATGATTTGCCTTCCATAACAACCATAAAAAGTTTAGTATTAGGTCGTCAAGAAATTAATGTCGCTTTTTTTTAGATGAAAAACCCGAACAACTTATATATCAAAACAAAACCTTTATTAATTGAAATAGTCCCATTCTTATCGATGATGCTTTTCCAACTTACAGTCAGGTTGTTAATGCCCTGATTAAAGAAATCACTTGGGTTAGAAGCAAAAAACATATCGATGTCCTGTTTAACACCTTCCACATTTGCATTCGTTTTCCCATTAAGATGGTGTTGCAGCGAACGAAAAAGATGGTAATCCGATGGTACCATATCTGGAAAATATTGTTACGCCTCCAGTCGTTAGTTGATTTTCCGTAACTTCGTTCCCACGAAACTTTAGCGACACAAGTCCTTTCTTAATAAAACTGGTTTATTCTTTCTGAATACAACTTTACCGATACACTTATTTTCAACAGTCGCTCTATAACAAACGCTATAACAATGGAAAAAATTATAGTCAGAAACATTACATGTTATCTGGACTATGGATTCAGTGTGGAATTGGTATACTTAGATTTTCAAAACTTTTGTCATGGTTTTCATACTTTTAATTTGATAAAATTCTAGGGCTACCAAGCAGTTTTCCAAGACCTTTTAAGCTTATCAGCATCTAAATTGTTATAACACATCGTTCATAACTACAAGTTCTTTTGTCAGTCTGATGTTAATATATACCACAAGGCCATAGCATGTTATACAACCTTTTATTTAAATTTTTAAATAATTAGTTCTACAATCCAAAATGCTTTCCACAAGTTTTCATTTTCATCCTTTTGTAAAGCCATCATAAGTCATGTATTACAGACACTATAAAGTATGAAGGTTAACCAACATAATCACTAATAACAAATAGGAATTGAGAGTTACAAGTTTGTAATGCAAACTGTAGTTGCATTATTGCTCCAGAAAACAAGGCTCTTTTTATTTAAGCGAACATTTCACTATTACAGCTTCACTGGGGTAAACAAGATATTTGCTAACTGTCATGACACCTGTGTAGCCCACAAAAATTAAGTCTCATCAACTTGCAGACTGGATGTTTATATTTTAAAACAATTTCTGGTACCAAGTGAATTCTGTAATTTAAACATTAGAGTATTCACAATGCTTTTTGTAAACTATGTCTTAATTTCATAAATGTATTGCTAACTATAATGGTTCACCATTAACTTGTACAAGTGCAAATCAGCCACAATCAATACCAAGCACAATGTTGACACTGGTAAGCCTACTTGGTACTAGTGGTAGTACCAGTATTATTAGTAGGAGAGATCCTACTTTGCATAAGCCACGTAACTAGTTACAATTTTCTGTAGATGCTCAATTCTATTTAATCGTATCAATGTGCATAATATGTCAATTTGTACACACCTGACATGCTTCACACACACACATATTCATTATGCAAATTTAAATAATTAAAATTCAGTCTGAATCAACCACCAATATAAAATTGTACCTAGCCATTAAATTCATGTTATTTATTTACAAAATTGTAAATTAACACTAACAGTGACCCTTGATCAGTCTTAACAGTACTACAGAGACCTAAGCCTAATATTGTAATATTCCATTACCAGTAACAGCATTCAAAATCTTGAAAAAGTTCATACTTGCTTTTGAATAAGCATGAAACAAATTTTAATTCTGACTATTTGAGAAAAACAAAAAACAATTACCAGTATCGCGAACCTGGACCGTATTTTCTGGGATGAGAATACCATATATTTTGATGCCCCATCTTAACAACTCGTATCCTCTAATAATGGCTACAATACAAAGAAAGAACGTATGAATTTTGCATGTGGTGTCACCTAATGTTGTATTGTAATACTTTTTAACAAATTATCTAACTTGTAGTTTTATTTAATATATTTTCCATAAGAAATAGTATTACATTTATTATGTTTTTAAACCCTGCAGTCTTCATTCAGTCAACATCGTCAGTCCGAGAAGTATTTCAACCAAACTGTATACCGTATCAATTCATATGACTTAAATAGATAGTGTACCGATCACTACTATGTTTGCTGTACTCCAGTCAGCCTGATGGGCTCTGGTATTGTGTAAAACTCCCTTATTATTGTTTGCTCTTAACAAAATTCCTTTTTTTTTTTCAATGAATCTGTTTGTTTGATGTTAAAACAAAGCTAAAAAGGGGGATATCTGAGCTCTCCCAGTCATACATATGGAAACCAGATTTTTAAGGTTATCAGACTTTCCATTGAGCCACCGAGGGGGTTCATTGAATTATAACTTTTTTCACTATTCAAATGAATTAAAATACAACAATAATTACTAATATTGGTTAAAGAAAGTTTTTATTATATAAACATAATAAAACACTTGACAATTTTTAAAAATAACAATACGACAATGAGCTGTAAAATACTGTATGTAAAAGCAAGAATATCTACAGATCGTGAAACATAATTGATGAACAAAATATATTCTTTTCAGAAAACGAAAGAACAGGAGATCCGTCTGCAGGGACCGATTTGACCCATCTGGATACCAGTAGGCCAGTTCATTTGACGCATTCTTAGAAACTGATTTTAAATGTTAATTGTTTAGCAAGTATGCAGCATGTGATATTGCCTAAGCTGGTCCTTTAAGGCCAATCTGCTCTTGTTCGTCAGATACTATATTGTTGCGTCAGCGAGGTCACGTGACTAGTGTCACGCCACTTCTCTCGAACCTTCGTGAATTGTCGGGAGATTACTAGATATAGGGTAGTCTGGTATATATAAGATGGTCACAACGTGACGAAAACAATGTGTGTGTGTAGGTAGTGAGTAATTGAACTGCAGTCAGAAAGTATTGTTGAAGTTCGTTGCTAAAGAAAATAGTTGTAACATTCTTGACCCTGAGCACTTTATGGGAAATATTGGAATTACCTAAATCATGCAGATATCAGTGGTAAGTAGAAAGAAAGAAAGAAATTGAAAATAAAGCATCAGGCCCACACAACATTTTTCCCAGGGTTTTGAATGAGGTCAAAGAACAGATACAAGTCTCTTTCACCTTTTGTAGGTGTTTGAGGATTGGAAAATTCCTCCTACTTTTAAAGGGAGTGATAATTTGCCCTATAAATTATAGGCCAATTAGTACAATAAACCTAGCCTAAGAAAATAAGGGTATAAAGATGAATTTTTCATTAATAATTAAATCACTTTTTAATTAAATGTAAATACTAAATTAGAAAAAAAAAGTTTAGTTATTATATATTCAATTGGTAATTTTTAGAGAATTGTCATTCATAATATTTTACTATTACAGTTAACATTTCTTGCTGGTCCTGGTAATATGGTGGAAGTGGAACAAAACATCTTGAACAAGAAACTTAAGACTGTTACAGCTTATTATGGTGGACTTGTTAGACACCATGATTAGATACATCTCATCAGCTCACGATTTCTTGCTGGTTTTGATAATATGATGAAAATGGATCAAAACATCTTGAACAAGAAACTTAGACTTATTATGGTAGACCTGTTAGACCCTGTAGTTATATATTTCTGACCAATAACTTGAAGTTCATGACCATTGTTCTGTGTATATGTTTGGTGAACTTGGTGAAGATCATCTTAAAAGACAATGCTGTGTTTAGAATAATGAAATTGGATTTGACGAACAAAGAGGTTTGTAAACTGTTGGACAAGTTTTTAAATGTATAACTTCATTAATGCTCATCCAAAACTATTTTTTAGTTATTCCATTGAACACTAGAGATATTGTAAATGATTCTGAAGAATGTTATTAAATTGACTGTTTACTGTAGCAACATAAAAGTTGAGGCTTCTTTGTATTTATCTAACTCTACATTCCATGTTAAAAACTAGAGATTTAATTCCATGAAATACATGTATACTTTCCACAAGGAACTTGTGAAGAATAAACATTTAACAAACAACACATCTCAAAATGTGTAATTTACAGTTTGCAAAATTTAAAATTCTTATTTACTGCTATTTGGGTCAAACACCTTATTGGTCTATTTTAATAGAAATTTATCAAACTAAAATTCTTAATATTTTGTGCTTTTTTTCCAGATTCATTTCAAAATTAAGATTGTAAATCTGTTAGTGTTTGGTGCATACTGCTAAGAGATTTTCACTTTAGGAACTTTATATCAAGCTTCAGAGAGTAAGAATATAAAAGAAACAAAATTCATATCTTTGCTTATATGACTGACATCTGTTGTGTGAATTAGGGGGTGATACAGTTGCCTTGCTAAAATCTTGCACATTCTCACAAAGACTTTGCCTCAATTATCTATCTAAAATTGTATCAGTATTATTTTTATGCACACAAGACATTTATTTGTTTTACTCTATTTTCCCAAGTAAAATAATATGAGATTTAATACATCTTACTTAGCTGTATGTTATGTGAACCTATGTGGTGAAATGACACTCATAATCTCAGAAAAATGCTATACGCTATGCAAAAAGTAATTAAAGCACTTGAAAAACACATAGATTAATCAACTTTTTAAATTTGAGAAATCTCAAACATAAAGTAGTCCAGAAGTTCTTTATTCAACAAGATACTGTACAAATTGATAATATAAAATCATGCTGAAGTTCCTTCTGGAACAGGTAACATTCTGGAGTGAGTTTCATTGACTGCTTATTTCAATCCAGCTGTGGATAAACAAATACGAGATTCATTTTTACACTAAATGTAATACCAAGTTTTATTATTTTAACATCTATAGTAATTAACTCACATGTTACTGAAAGTAAATGTTAAACCATTTCAAAAATCCTGAAATATATCCAGAGGGACTAGTCAGGCATCCAGATGAACTTGAAAATATATCTTTTTAGCAACATCATCAAAATAAGCAAGTTACCAGTTCATTATAATAATATAGATATCACAATGTATTTGCTATAAAAGACCCATGTTACTGAATTCTAAACAATGTGAACTCTTAACTACAAAACATTCATATAATTTTACTTGTATTAAAAAAAGACATGTCAGAACAAGGTTGGTGAATAGATGAAGAATATGTGAAGGAGACTTTTTTTTCCCCATTAATTCCTGTTAAAGGAAATTCAACTTTCCAAAAGTGTTCAGGGTATACGGTTTTTTCTGATGCACAAAACTATAGTTACTTTTCACAGAAAACAAATCCTGAGTGTTGCCACGCTCGATTAGTTCCTAACACGAGGAAAAATAATCAACAAGAAATTTTCTTAAATTCCTGTAAATTGGACATGTTTTAAAAAAACATTTATAAACAAGCCTCATGATAAATATGCCATACCTTTTTAAATCCAATATCATTGGCGTACTGCCTGAAACACCTTCTGCATATACTCAGTCCATACTTTCGAATAAGACCATGCGAGTTAGAACACACTCGACTGAAAATAGAAAAACAACTGAATGATTTACTCTAAACTTTTTTTTTGATAAAAGAACCTTGATTTATACTTTCATTAACATAATTTGTCATGAAATTTCTTTTTAAGTATCAAAAAAGATAATGATGCACAGCTTGCTAATGATCACTAAATATTAACATTAGCATGAAGAAAGTACATATTCATTTTATCAAATGTTTCTTCACAAAAATAAAATGAACAATGATATTACTCATAACTGTAGTGGTTTTTACAACACTGAAACTAAAAATCAGTCTGATAACTGTAATTTGCACTATATGTTCTGTGTATCTTATCAGCTTTGATACAATTCACAGACTTTGGAGTCAAGAGTATATAGGAAATGTGTGCATTTACTGCTGCTGAAATACCTAGCCACCTTGCAATATCTTTTAACAAGTCAAGTATCTTCCATGTCATTCTAACTTTATGTCTTAAGACTTTTTGTTTTCCTAGTCCACAAAATTACACATCACACAACTAACTAAATAACATTTGTTTTACATAATTAAACATGAACTTCAGTGTCCATACATCACCACTAGGTGGTCTTCTAGTTGGTGTCTTAATATAAAATCACTCATTTAATATACACTAGGAGGAAGGTAAGCTAGTATTTAAGGCAAATAAAAATATAGATAAACCAAACAATAGAAAGAAAAATATGCTATCTATAAAAAACATTATTACTAACAATAAAACAGAAACTGCTATCTTACAAATAGTAGCTTACTTAAAAACTCCTTCAGAAGTTTAGGGATGGAAATAAAAAGATGTGGTCCTTTTGGGAGTGCTCCCTTGGGAAGATTCAAGACTTAAAGGTGGGCTGGTTGGACCTGTAGGATAAGGGTGAATTATGTGCTAGAAATAGGTTCTACTAAAGTAGGTTAGGCAGGAGGATGTTTGGGAAAGTTGTATATTCATTACAAATAGTTTAAACTTGCATAGTGTTGCAAGAAGTAGGAATAAACAAGTTGATATGATAACTGGAACAAGAAGGAGATTGTAAATGGAGATTTAGGACTTAAATAGTTTTAAATAAAAGTCTGACAGATTTAAGGATAAACACAGTAGACTCAAAAATAACGTTACTTGTTGCTCTAATTTAGGATGTGGTGGTGGGATCTTTATACAAGGGATGACCTGCAACCTGTTGAGACTGAAGACAAAATAGTTGGAAACTGTAAGATTTACAACCAGTGGTTTTAATGGTTGAAAGTTTTTAATTGGGAAATGTTATAGGCCACCTGATCAAACAAATAATGTCAATGATAAACTTTACAATAATAACAAGGTTGTTACTAATAAGAATACCGATGCAATATTCATGGGAGACTAATATCTTACACACTGATAAGAATTGTATGGAGTCCAATGGTGAAGGAAAAAATTTAGGATGGTTTCTCTGTACCAAATGGACAGAAAGCCAACCATATAGGATACCATTTTATTTATTGATAACCACTAATGATAATAGTGTTGCAATAATTAAAGTAAAGGGACATTTGTGAAAGAGTAATTATTGCATAATTAACTTTGTTTTTGTTCAGGATAAAACAGAAAGAAATTTTTTTCATAAAGTTGTATTTTGAGACAAGATTTATCATTAGCGAGTTAAAAGGTGTTGTGAAGCAAATTGGAAAAATGTTTAAAATTGTTTTTGATTTGAGAGAGGCTTGCTCCTAAAAAAAAAAAAGAGACAAAAAATAGTTGGCTTACTGAGGACAAAAAAATCAGATATAAATGCCATAAGTTTAAGAAGTTTAAAGAATGCTGATGGCAAGTTTTTACTGAAGACAGTTTCTTTAATTTTCTGTTTTTAAACAGTTTTTGTCGTCATATAAAACATTTGCTTGGAGTTCTTGTGTGAACAAGATATACAAGCTTCACTATCTAAAGTCACATGAGATTCTGTGACATTCTAAACCATTGCTAGTCATCGTTTTACATTACAAGTTACAGTTAATAATTCACACTTGGTAAACTCAAAGTTATACATTCATTAACTAATATGAAGTACACTGATGATTCAATATAACACAACTCACGTTATAACATGATACGGTCATGCATTCTACTTTTTTAATGAGAATTGGTCTTTGTGGTGCTAATCAGTCAAATCTGGTGGAGGATTTTATTCGTTCCTGTGAAAACAACTGCCTTATAATTTTCACGTGTTTACTGACTGATTACTTGTGTATCTCGTGTCACTTTGGGCATTAAAATTAGAGTGGAGAAGAAAAAAACATTCAGATTTAATTTTCAATGATTTTCAAATTTATTATTTCTCTAATCATGTTTACTAATTTCACAAGTGAGTTGTAATGAACTGTCAACATAGGACTGATTTGCCCTGGCCTAATATGCCTCAACTTTTCATTTCTACAGAAAGACACAATGTAATACACTTTGTTAATATTTGATTCAAAGCATGCATGAAGTTTCTACTAATTTCTTCACTGTCAAAAGTTATTAATACTATTTTCAATAAAAATATGGAAACATTTACCATATCCCTTCAAAAATCAATTAAATTTGTGTAACTTAAAAAGTAAAAAGAGTAATTTTCACGATAAGATGAATTTCATGTAAGCACTCGTAATGGAGATTTGATGCAGAAATAAAATTAATGAATAACTTTAAGTTAGCAGTTTAACAGCATAAATTAAAATTAATTCACTCAGGTTATAGTAATTTATCATACTGATCAAATTTTCCTTTGCAAAATACCCATACGACACAATTACTCCAAACACATTATAAATACTGTGTTAACGTAAAAACTGGTTGGTGGGGTAATCATTCGTGATCAAATCCTGTATAACACAACCTCATTTTTAGTATTATCTCGTTACATCAAGGCAGAGGTGCATATGACATACCTGTTCTAAACTTGTATTCCTTGGTACAAAGTATGCAATGTTTGATGTCACACATTTTGCTGCACCAAATATCGTGAATGTGATAAATGTTAAGATTTTTTTTTATTACAAATACAAATTTCACAGAGAATTGGAGAACTAATCAATTTTAATTTGTAGGAAAATTTATGTTAAAAACAAGAAAATTTAACTTACAGTAAAGATAATTTCTAATACTATACTGCCTCAGAGAAACAAATATAAATAATTTCTAATACTATACTGCCTCAGAGAAACAAATAAAAATAACTTCTAAGACTATACTGTCTCAGAGAAACCAATAAAAATAATTTCTAATACCATACTGTCTCAGAGAAACAAATATAAATAATTTCTAATACTATACTGCCTTCAAGAAACAAATATAAACAATTTCTAATACTATACTGCCTTCAAGAAACA